>NW_009735873.1:2522-3583 GCF_000703405.1 Apaloderma vittatum | reverse complement strand
AGAGCTGTTCGCTGACAATTGCTCTGGTGCAGCCGCTCCCAGGTGCCCACATCTTCATGCACTACACTGAGAAGATTGCCTTCCCTGATGGAAATGCTGTTAGAGATGCCAGCACTGTGCCAGATGTGCCCATGGGCTGTCCCTGCCTGTGGTCACACCACAGCCACACCACAGGAAGGGGACGAAGCTGCCAGCGTCCTCAGGCCTTAGCCCAGCACAGGGGATCAGGAGGAGAGGGTGGGAGTGGAGAGAGCAGCTCTGGAGACAACAAGCGCTGGTGCTCCCTGGACGTGCTGCTGTGTCGAGACTCTCTTCCCCTTCCCCTCAGCCCAAAGGATCAGTCAGAAAAAAGAATGAGACACAGGATTAGAAAGAGCATGAGAACATTGTCAAAGGTAAGAAAACATCATCAACAACAAAAATAACAGTAGAAAAGCTACGGATGCAGTTAGTTACACTGTAAATTATGTGCAGAAGAGAACAGGCATTTTATTGCTTCAGAATAACATAAATTCATCAATTTCCTGAGAGCATCCTTGATCTCTTGGTTCCTCAGGCTATAGATGAGAGGGTTCACTGCTGGAGGCACCACCGAGTACAGAACTGACACCATCAGGTCCAGGGATGGGGAGGACATGGAGGGGGGCTTCAGATGAGCAAACATGCCCGTGCTAACCAACATGGAGACCACGGCCAGGTGAGGGAGGCATGTGGAGAAGGCTTTGTGCCGTCCGTGCTTGGAGGGGATCCTCAGCACAGCCCTGAAGATCCCAACATAGGACATCACCATGAAAATAAAACATCCCAAAATTGGAAAAGCACTAAAAGCAAGAAGTCCAACTTCCCTGAGGTAGTCTGAGTGTGAGCAGGAGAGCTTGAGGATGTGTGGGATTTCACAGAAGAACTGTCCCACAGCATTGCCCTGGCAGAGGGGCACTGAAAATGTATTGGCCGTGTGCAGGAGAGCATAGAAGAAGCAAATGCCTCAGACAGCTGCTGCCATGTGGGCACAAGCTCTGCTGCCCAGGAGGGTCCCGTAGTGCAGGGGTTGGCAGATGGCC
>NW_009735873.1:1919-2196 GCF_000703405.1 Apaloderma vittatum | reverse complement strand
GAACTGACTGATGGAGCTGCCGTTGGACATTCGCTGCCTCTGGCCATGGGTCACTTCCTTTGGAGAAAAAGACATTGACAAGATAACAGACTTTTTTGAGAAAAATCAAAATAATTGCTAACAGCCCCTCCCTTTGCACAAACAGACACCCCTTCATTTTCCAGGACACCTTCCCTCAGCTCCCTGGCAGGAGCCCTGGTTGGTGCTGGCACCGTGTGCGATGAGGAGCAGGACTCTGCCCAGAGGCTTTCAGTCAGTCAGCCCTGCCCTGCAGCAC
>NW_009735873.1:695-1878 GCF_000703405.1 Apaloderma vittatum | reverse complement strand
AAACCACTGTGAATGCAGAAGGGCATGTCAGGTTCAGCAAGGGGATGAGGAGGCACTCTTAAGAGTTCCAGGGTGTTTTACAGCTCCCTCGAACTCCCCTGGAGGGTATTCTGGGATGCCAGAATCCTGCAGCATTTCTGCTGCTCTCAGGGAGAATAGAGTGAGTCCTGCCAGAGAAGAGGGTTGTCTGGGACTTAGTGGGAGGGGAACCGCTCTGTCCCTTGGTCTAGTTCCCAGTTTCTCCGAGCTGCAATGGAGTGTGATCACTTTTCCATATTTTCCTGAAAAGACACCAGACACAGCTGAGAGCAGTGGGGTCAAGCACAGTCCAAGGTCTCAGCAACCCCACTTCTAGCCAAGGACACCCAGACTTATTTTACCAACCCAACAGCATTTCTCTCCTCACCTGTAGCATGTCTGCACTTCTCTTTAGGGTGTTCAGACAACACAGTAGTTCTCCAGGACAGCTTTGCACCCTGGATGGCCGCTCACAGCTTAGAAAGAAGCAGCATCTATCAGGTGCCCTAACAGGGAGATTCCGCTCATTCCCTCGATCAGCTGAGTGCATTGCCCACAGCCCCATGGGTGGGAGGAAAGTTGGGACACTTGTTCCCATGGACACATCTGCAGGAAAGGATCCACAAGATGCATGGGTGACTCTGCAGCTGAAACACCCACCTCATAGAGCCTGACAGCAAGAAGAGGAGAACAGCAGCGAGAGCACAGAGCAGTGTATGATCAACTGAAAAAAAATGAGTGATTGGCTGAGAGAAACAGAGGCAGAGGCAGCCAGGCCCCCAGGACAGCATGACCCTCCTCGGCCCGGAGCCCACCCCCCAGACACCCCCATGGCTGGGCAGCTGCTCTCAGCCCTGGGCTCTGCAGAGGGACATGGTCCCAAGGCTGAAGAGCTATCCCATGGCTCTGCTGGAGCTCTGGCTGCAGGGGAGGGGGTTCATGCCTTGGAGTCCTCAGCCCTGAGGGCAGAGGTTTGACTGGGAGAGAGGAGGCAAAAGGCTTTGCTCAGAGGAAGAGCTCTACCCTGGAGAGGATCACATGGAGATTTCCGGAATCTCCTTCCCAACAAGTTGTCTGGGTTTAATTTCTCCTCGTTCCCCAATCACATCTCTTCTGCGTGGAGATTCTCACCCTGGTAGATGTTGCCCGTTCCCTTTTATTTCTT
>NW_009735873.1:0-315 GCF_000703405.1 Apaloderma vittatum | reverse complement strand
TTGAGCAATCCCAACCCAGTATCCCCTCAATAACAGAAGGACCCTGCCCTCTTTCCCACCATAACTTCTCCCCCAGTGCTATGGCGAGTTCCCTGTACAGGCTGAGTGCTGACCCTGGCAGGCGGAAGAGTCCCTGTCCCAGCACACAGCCCTTGTCATAGTGCAAACCTGGGCACCCCTGCCCCCACCCCACTGTGCACACCCCCACAGCCACCCCGGGAGAAGGAAGATGGAATGGACTGTGCCTCTGGGGTGGCAGCAGAGAAGTCTTAATCTGCAGCACTATCTTCTCCTCCTCCTTCGCAGAAGAAAATC
>NW_009735872.1:3234-18493 GCF_000703405.1 Apaloderma vittatum | reverse complement strand
CAGCCGCAAGCCCCGGCTCCCCCTTCCTGCAGCCCAGCCCGGGGAGGCTCTCCTCTGGCATCCCCGTCCTGGGCAAGCTTGGGGAGCAGCGAACGGCCCAAAGCTGCCACCCCGCTTGTCGAAGCGTTACCGTGCCGGGAATGAGGGGTTTCACGTAGTTTGGTGAGGAGAGGGGAGTGTGTGCGAGGGGTTTGCCCGAGGACCGAGAGGATATTTCTATACTGAAATATTACAGAGACTATTTCTGTACTGAAAGGGTATGGATTTAAATTGTGCCAGGGCAGGTTCAGGTTGGCTATCAGGAAGAATTTCTTTACTGAGAGGGTTGTCAGCCATTGGAACAGGCTGCCCAGGGAGGGGGTTGAGTTGCCGTCCCTGGAGGTGTTTAAGAGACAGGTCGGTGTTGCGTTGGGGGGAATTGTTTAGTAGGTTGATAGGACTGGGACAAAGGCTGGACTTGGTGATCTTCTAAGTCTCTTCCAGCTGATACAATTCTATGATTCTCTTAATAGCAATCTTTCGAGAGGCTGAGCAAGGGAATGCAGCAGCGGGGTCATGGCACAGGTGGTCAAAACTGTGCAGACATATGTACTATTATTTAAAAAGAAATCTGTTTACCCAGTCCTGAATTACTGAATATCTGGTGTTCATACATTATCGTGATTACCAGGAAGGGTCTCTAAGTGCAGTAGAAAGGAAGCAGTGCCATCACACATTTCGGATGAGGTTCAGAGGGTGCAGTGGGTGCTGCAAGTGCTGTGTAAGTTTCCCAGTGAACGGCTCTTTGGCAAGAATCGCAGCTAATAATTTATTCCAAAAAGAGGCCCTAGCCTGCTGAGCAAAGAATATCTCTATATACACAGTTCTGCGTGTAGCCACACGCTAAGGGGCTGGTTAAACTGTGACAGCCTGAGCTGTGTTTTCTGTGGCTTTTCTGTAAAGCACACACCCCATGTGTGTGATTTCACTTAACAGCCTCGTTTTTATGGCAGGTGACTGTGACCCAAACTCATGAAATCTGCAGCATGTTGTCATTCTTCCTCATGCAGTGGCCCAAAGAGGAAATTAGGAATTTCTGAAACTCTGAAACTTTGTTAAATTCTTTACCTCTGTTTTCTTGGCTATATAATGTTTATTAAGTTCAGTCTATAAAAGCTTGCTGCTGTTCAAATGCATATTAGCTTCTCTCCTCTTAACCCAGGAGTCAGAAAATGCTGCCTTTGGAAAAAGAGCCCTGGAAGTCTGGTTCCTTCTTCACCACGAAATGGCAAGAGAACATGTTATGCAGCAATAACTCCAAAATATTACTAAGTGTAGTATAAAAGCCATTTTATCATGTTTTCTTACCTTTGATTAGTTAAAATCTGCAAAGATGAAAAGTTTTTCTAAAAAACAACAAAAGAGAAGCATTTGTCATTTTAAGACAGTGCTGCTGTGTGTGCACTTTATTTTTTCATCATAAGGTGTAACCATTTTCATATGCTTTTTAAACTGTGAGGCCAGGAAACCAATGAAACTATCACAAGTAATTTGCAACTGAGCCTATTTTGAAGTCACACCCTCAAAATTGTGTCATCAAATCAGCGGCTTTCTGGGTTTGTCGTGGAAGATCTGTCTGTCTCAGTGGCTCCGTGGAACAAGTACAAAAGCTAGAGCAGTAAGATGGGCTTGACAATTTTTCCAAGGGATTAATCCTTCCTTCATATGATCATGAAACAAAATCCTAGCTCAGAAACATTCAATCCTTCAGAAAACAGATCTAGGTCAGTGTCTGAACTGTGTGGTTTGGCCCATCCTCAAGAAGTTTTTCAGTCTGCTGTACTTGGCTGCTTTTTGGGGAAGGGGCTGAAAGCTCTGGAGATTCAGATGGAATGAACTGTTCCCTGGGCATTAAATGAAGACTTTTGCAGTAAAAACAAGTACAGAGTCTGAAATGAGGAATGAGAGAACTGAAATTAAGTGTTTTCTTTGCTTTGACCTTTGCAGTTTGTTTGATATTTAAATTACATGTGTTGATGGACCCTCACAAATGTTGGAGACAGGCAGGTGGAAGCCCCAGGAGTCAGTAGCAGCTAGCCCACAGGAGTAGGAAAGCATGGGAATGTGTGCATCCAGACTGAGCCTTCGCCTTTGCTTCTTAGGACTGAGAATAACATAGTGATTTACAGTGTCTTTTGAGGGTGATGGGTGGATTGCAAACGAAAAGGAAGTCATTCCAAAAATCCAAGTTAGGAAGCATTTTTACTATGTGACGATGTAATTGCTAAAGTTTGTACCTAGAGAGCCAAATCCTGCCATGTGCCAGAAAGAAGCGCAGCTGAAAGCTTGGGGAATATCACATCCCTCTGCTTGAAAAAGTCTCCTTAGAAGACAGGTAGGGAAAACAGGAAATTCAGGGCTCAATTTGCTAGAGTGGCACCGCTGACAGTGCAACAGCCACTACCTAAAGTGAGTTTTCACCTTGTGCTGGGCTGCGCAACTGCTCACACCACATTCCCGGAGCAGCCGAGTAGGTCATGCACCGGTAACTCTACGTGCGCAGACGTGTGTACTTTAGGAGCCGCTGTGCTGGGGATACAAACTGCCACTCACATGGGCCCACTGTAAACCTAATGAGTACTTCTACTATAAATATTATTTTATTTAATAAGCCAGCTTTATGCAGCTGGCACGCACTTGGCCTTTTCAGAAGAGCATCTCTAACAGGGGGTGGCTGCCCAGGCGTGGATGTTCATTCCTGTACTGGTGAACAGGCTGTTCAAACTAACGTGAAAGGACGACTGCTTTCCAGTGCTGTCTCTGGCTTTCACTTGAGATCACAAAATAGGTCTCCAAGATCTTTAAGAGTAAACCCTGAGGGTGGTGAGGCAATGGTTGCCCAGGGAGGCTGTGGATGCTCCATCCCTGGAAGTGTTCAAGGCCAGGCTGGATGGAGCCTTGAGCAACCTGATCTAGTTGGGGATGTCCCTGCCATGGCCCCCAAGTTGGGGGCTTGGAACTAGATGAACTCAAATCATTCTATGATTTACTGTTTTATTTTGTTTTACTGAAATGGGTTATTGTAGATATAGACACACACAAAGACACATTTGCACAAAGAAGGGAAATGGCACATTTCCATGCTAGAGAAAGACTAATTATAAGTGCTGAGCAGAAACCTGCCTATGTGTTCCAACACCTTGCAGTAGCAATATTTCAGCATTTAAATAGCAGTTTAAAGCCATTAACTAATCAATGCTTACAAGGCTTGAGGGGGAAGAGGGTGTTACAAATGAAGAACCACCAGATTAGAGACCTGATCCAAAGTCCACTGAGGTGGCTATTTCAATGCTATGGAAACAGATTTAAATTATGAGACTATTCTTCTTTCCTTTGACATTGTATTTCTTGCCATGCCAGCATCAACATGGGAAATTTCAGTGGTTGTACTGCAGCAGCAAAGAAGGAAAAAGTAGCTGAATAAAGTAGGAGCACAGCACTATTTTTTTTTTTAAAAGTATTGTATATTCCTGCAGAAAGATCTCTGCACACTGTTTACATTTAAGCAATGGTAATATTATTAGTCACTGCAAAAGTGGCTGGGTGTTCCCTTATTCTCACTAACAATACAGCAGGGATAATTTTGGATTAAGCTACAGGTTTTATGAAAAATACACTTGATGTTTGTTGGTTCATGTCAAAAGAATTCCCTTTGTGGCCCATCAAATGTCACACCCCATCCACTGGGAAATTTATTCTACTACAGCTTTTTGTTGCTTTTGGTTCTTTTGATGATGCTGACATGTAGCCGTACGGATTGGTTGTCCTTCCAAAAATTAACTAATGCAGCTTTCAACGAAGGGCACTGACCTCAATAAAAAATATAAATAAATAATACCAGAGATTGCAGATTCACATGCCCTTGTCAGAGATTCGCCTGATATTATTCATATCCCCACATAAGTACTTATTTCCAGTTTGGAAACTGCTTTTTTTGGCAGGTTTATCTGGTTCAGCAAAAGCATAGATGTGGGGTGAGTCATTTACTTGGTCTTGCAATACGAACTTCCTGCCATTTGCAAAGGAAGTAAACTTTTAAAATACATTTTAGAAAACCAGGGTTCATCTCTAAGTTCATTCGATGAATGGAGGGGATGGGATTTCTTTTTTTTTTTTGTTTGAATAGGTATTTCCTTTCAGGAGGTTTTTGGTGGAGCATTTTACCAAAGGGAACATTTTTGCAGGAAATTCTGTTGATTGGAGTGGAATCTATGAGCTAAATTCACAGCAGGACTCAGCTGCCAAGTGACAGGGCTGTCCGGCTCCACATGTGCCACTTGGGCTTTTGGTCCAATGCATGTGGACAACTGAGTGCCTAAGAACTGGGCTTCTGAGAAGTGGTAAATATTAAAGCTAGGCGAGACAAAAGGGCAAGAGAGACAAGGTCTAAAATAGATTTTATGTATTTCTACATGAGGTTTTCGACTGGGAGTTCTCTGCAAGAGATCAATACCTATGGTCACTGAGTGCCTTCTCTAGTACTGCCTCGCAGTCCACAACTCACAGATAATGCAGGCATCTGACCACAGCTCGTCTGCTTACCAGGAAAAAGTTTTAACCACAGTCTACTGAGTGGTTGTATGCCCATTGCACAATATTTTGCTTACAATCTCTCCTGTTGGAGAAAATACTTTTTTAAAAATAATGAAAATTCATCAGGCCAGACAGGAAAAAGGAAGAATTTGGTTCTGCAGCTCACAGTTGTCATTGTGAAGGTGGGGAGATAGTTTCAGATCCCAGCTACAGTTGGAAGGGGAATTGGGATTTGCCACATGCTGCCATTTGTTTTCCAGACAGAAAATGCTTGAATTGCAATATCTAGATTAAAAATTGCCTCTCACACCAAGAACACACAGAAGCATAGAATGTCAGGGGTTGGAAAGGACCTCGAAAGATCATCTAGTCCATCCCCCCTACCAGAGCAGGATCACCTACAGTAGGTCACACAGGAACGCGTCCAGGCGGGTTTTGAATATCTCCAGTGAAGGAGACTCCACAACCTCCCTGGGCAGCCTGTGCCAGGGCTCTGTCACCCTCATAGCAACCTCCTCATGTGGAATTTCCTGTGTTCCAGCTTGCACCCATTGCCCCTTGGACATCACTGAGAAGAGCCTGGCTCCATCCTCCTGACACTCCCCCTTGATGAATTTATAAACATTTATGAGGTCACCCCTCAGCCTCCTCTTCTCCAAGTGAGAGACCCAGCTCCTTCAGCCTTTCCTCTTACGGGAGATGTTCCACTCCCTTCATCATCTTTGTGGCTCTGCGCTGGACTCTCATGAAGAGAGTCTCCGTTTTCAAAGCTATCTTTTATGCAAAGAGTAAATCAGCAGGGACTCTCTGAAACTTGCACAAGATGAAACAAAAGGGAAGAAATCCCAGCTGGGATTTAAGTTAGAATCTAGAGCAACCCCTTTTCCCAGGTTGACGAGAATTTCATACACATCAAGTGTTTAAGGAATGTGTTTCTGGATTTGGTGGCAGCCCAACAGGGGTTTTAGATGTCTCAGTGGTGTCTGCATTTCGGATTAAAGAGATTCAGGTGAATTCAGCTTTCATATTCACCATAGTCAAGGTGTAACGCACTACTGCTGATTATCTGTCCTGATGTAGTCTCAGTTTGTCTACTTAGTTAGGTCCTTTCTCTTTTGCTTCTTTGTCACCTGCTTGCCACTCGTCAGAAGAAGCAGTACGGTGCCATGCACCATGGCCCGCAAAGATCCCTCTGCTTTCTGATGGCCCCAGCAGGATGTGCCTGGTGACCAGCCTCGTATTCGCCCAATGATCTAACCAGAAAGCTATGTGGGGCTGTTGGGAGACCACAGACTTGGTTTTATGGGGACCTGATAGGCCCTTGCAGGAGTTTATTTAGTCCTGTTGGGGGAATATTGCACTCTTCAGGCCTGTCCACCTGTTAAACACACATGTACACTCCTGTATGTACAATTGTATAGAGCTTGGGTTTTTAGGGATCTATACTCAACATACAGACAAACACAGTAAGTTCCCATACAGGTGTAGATTTACTGAGCTGTTTTGAGATACTCTTTTTTTACTCATATTGATTCTTTCTGTGGTTAACCATGAGCAGGCAAGAAAGCAGAGAGACCTGTTTTAACTGTGAATTAAAAGCAATGTCATAACCCTACACAGCAGTCAGAGGCAGGAGAAATTAAATGCACGAAAGTTGCATATTAGAGGTGATTCTCTTCAAGTCTCTCAGAAGTAGGTGGTTTTCTCCATCCCCTTCCAAACAAGAAACTTTGTGCTTATCAGAAAGGGTTTGCTCTGACTAAAGGAAGCCACTTAGAAAGTACTGCCTTTGGCATTAACAACTACCCTTTGACATTTCTTCTTCTTGAACTTTTATCTCCAAAATGACCTACAAGAAGACAAGCTACACAGGTCGCTAACTCAATTTCTGAAGCATCAGATGAGTAGAGAGTTTAACAGAACCCAACTGATGACAACAGTTTGTCCTCTATAATTTCTTGCATCTTATCCTCCCTCAGTCTGCCTGGCCAGGACTCGCCATCCCCATTCACTAAATGGGGAGAATCTGGCCATCAGTTGCACCTGCTGTCCTCTGCTGCAAAATCAATGGTGAGTTTAAATAAATACTTTTCAGTAGTAAATGTCTTTTCATGAAGGCTACTTTCATGTACTAGAAAATAGGGATTCCTTACACTTACAGCATCATGAGGAAAACCCTGCTCATATCCACTCTAGAGGCACAGCATTAGGCATGTTCAAACAGAACTCATTTAGGGGCTGCACAAGTAACTTAAAGGAGACTTTAAGTCATTTATGTAAAAAAATACTTTCCAGCAACTTATTCTTTAGCAGAAAGGTGTGACCAGGGAGGTGCTGGGTATGAGCATGTGCTCTGATAAATTAGGCCATTCAAAGCAAGAGGTCAAAGGACTTGGAAGCCACCAGAAAATCTCCTGGTTCCAAACCCATTGGTGTGAATCACATCAGCCAGCGTGCCTGCAACTCCTGTACTGACCGGGGCGAAAGGCACCAAATGCAATTTGACATCTCTTTTATTCTCTGTGGTCATTGTTTGGCTGAGCAAAATTGCTCCAAAACTGAAGTACGAGTGCTCCACTCTCTCCCTTTAGTCCCCATCTTTAGTTACTGTATTTTTTAAGACGTTTCTCTACTAGCTAGAAATCCGGAAGGTACTTCCCTCCCCCTCACCTCTTCCTCCCACTCAGTCTGGCTGAGGCATTGCTATAAACACAAATACATCGGCACGTGTACATGTGTGTGCACCAGAATACTTCCCACTCCCTTTTTCACAGCTTCTCTGGAGGAACATCCAGCTCACATCTCAGCTGAACTTTTGAACTCACCGAGGCTAAGAGAGCTTGAATTCGAGCAAAACAGGCTGGTGAGTGCTTATCAGTTTGAGGAGAAGCTAAGCAAGTGCAAGTCAGAACTCTGTCCTGACTTATGTCTGATACGGAAAAGCTGGTAAAAGGCCTGATCATTGTCTTATCTTCCTAACACAGAAATGTCACGTGCTCTCTGCTTGCAAATGTACTTAAAAATAAATGTCCTTTTGCCCTGAACACACATTTACATAGAAATAACACAGCCAAGCAACTAACTAAAAGAAAGTCTGGTTCTGCAAGACCCTAAATGACATGTATCATTTACGATCAGTTAGATGCTTACAGCTCTTTTTCTAAAGTTTTTGGTTATAAATGCTGCTCATACAGATTTGAATCCACAGTCAAGGAAGCACAAATTGGTATTGCTGGTTGACAGTTTGTACTCAGAGATGACCACACCAGGTCTGGGACCACCTGGGACTACATTGATGGTCTTGGGCTGCTGGGCATAAAACACAAACACCTATGAAAGAAATATCTCGGGTTTCTCCTCTCTCTGTTTAGGCAGAGATGAGAGATGTTGGCTCACTTCTTGAAGAAGTTTTACAGAAGAGTGTGACACAGAGATAGAAGACAGATCACAGAACCATAGAATGCATCAAGCTGGAAGGGATCTCTAAAGGTGATCTAGTCCAACCCCTCTGCAGTGAGCAGGGACATCTTTAACTGGATCAGGTTGCTCAGAGCCCCATCAAGACTGACCTTGAATGTCTCCAGGCATGGAGCTTCTACCACCTCTCTGAGCAACATGTTCCAGCATTTCACCACCAGCGTAGTAATTGCAGCCCTGTTAAGGGTTCACTTTAGGCATCATTTGACAACGACTGTGTGTATAACCTTAAGGGAAAGTAATGGAGGGAGGAGGGACAAGAGAAGAGAGCAGTAGGTAATCTGATTGCAGCTCTTGCAGCAAAACAGGACATGCTCTTTTTGTCAGCCATTTCAAAACAGTTGTTCAAAATCAAACAGCCAGCTCTAAATCAGCAATTCATTCATTTAATAGCTTTAAAGGCTGTTCCCTATTAAAGAAGACATAGTAAATCTGTTCCAGATTAGCAAATCAAATGAGTCACCAAAAAATCCCACTTTGGTGTTAAGTTTTGGCCTGTATGAACTGCATCTGAAACAGATGCTGTGTCCACACTACTAAAAAGTAAAGGGCAAAAACCCAGCCTCTGGCCTGACACATAGTGGTGTGACCCAGCCCAGGCTTCATGTCTTAGGACCAGCCCTCTGCAGCAGGCTGACCCCACACATGGATGGCTCTTGGCCCTGGCTCTCTTCTGTGCTACAAGTGATGTCACTGTGGTCCTAAGATATCATCATTAGATTTGTAATGTGTTTTTGAGTTCAAAGGCTCTGAAATAATCTAAGACTAGTGTTGCAACCCACTAGAGTGATGTTTTATGGCATGAAGCTGAAGGGATGTGTTGCATACCCTGGGATGTGCATGGGGCCATACGAACGTGAGGAGGATGCAGAGCTGGATGGGACAGCCTTGGGGGACTGTGTAGGCTGGAGCATGATCTTCTCTATACTGCCTGGTGACAGCTCCTGGGAAGAGGCTAGACCAGAGCCAGTGAGCAAAATAGCGATTAAGTGTTTGGTCACACTTAAGTCAAGGATCTGAGAGTTGAGCGCACACCCTGTCCCCTTTCAGCCTGCTGATATCCAGAGGAACTGATCAGGCTCCTCTGTAGGATTTTTCATCACACGCATCAGACTGGAGTTAGACAGTGAACAGAGGACAGCTCCTGCAAACATCTCAAGCCCTGCGTGCTCCTCAGAAACATCTCACTAATGAAAAATTGCAGCACATGAAGCACCACCTCTGCTGGCACCTTCTGGGTAGGTGGAAGACATGGGGAAATTTCAGCAGTATTTCAGCTTGTATCTGACTGAAATTTGGTGCCAAAAGGAAGACAGTAGCCTTATTTCTCACAGCAGCTGAAATTTTTGATGTGTTAAACAGCTTTTAGTTAAGAGCAACTCTGAATGCTCAGAATACATGGACACTCCCATAAGAAAAACATAACTATTGTATTTTTATCACAAAGAAGTGAAAGGAAGATGGAATTCTCAAGATACCACTGAACAGAGGAGAGAGAGAGAAACTGCAATGCAAATCATACCTCTGGGAAAGCTTTCTTCAGCCTAAGGCGAAAAGGAGAGGCTCTTTGCTGTAGGGATCATCCAGCTAGTGAAACCAGCGGAGATGAGTGACTGCCAGGTTGATGTCTATCATCTGCAAAACATCATGGCAATTAGTGGAGATTTCTGACAACTGGGAAAGACCTGCTGATGAAAAGACTGGCTATGTGAGTGAGAAGAGGATGGTGAATCTAATATACACTGTCTCTGGTAACATTCTTGACACCATCATGCACAGTATTCTTATTTTCAGTTTGAGGAAGTATGAGGTGTGTGAGCATGACTTAAAAAATGGCTGCACAGCCAGGATTAAAGTGTGTAATAATCAATGGCTTAATATCCAGACCAGCATCAAGTGGAGTATCACAGTGTTCCAATATTTTTCAGCAACTTCATCAGTAATTTGGATGATGAGACCAGGGGCACTCACCCTATACGAAGTGACCAAGCTTTAATCCAGATGGTCTTTGAGAAACATAAGAATTGTGCTAAGAAGAACTTTCTGAAAATCAGCAGAGAGAAGTGCAGAGTTCTGTGCCTGGGGTGGAGTAATCCCACACATCAGCACAGGCTGGGAACTGAATGGCTGAGGCTTGATGAAAGAGAATTCAGGGCTTGTGGTCGATGCCAGAATGAGTAAGAGCCAATAATCTGCTCTCATTACAGGCAGTGCAAATTGCATATTGACTTACATCAGGAGAAACATGCCCAGTAGATCCAGGGAAATTATTACTTCCTTTGCTCACCCACAGTGAGACCAGTTTTGGATCTACCAGGAAGTCAAGAACCTCAAAAAACTCAGCAAAGAGCTGCAAAGATAATTAGGGTGGTAGCGCACATGACCTTCAAGGAGAAGGTAAGGGAGCTGGGCTTGGGAAGAGGAGATTCAAGGGTGGTCTAATAGCAGCCTACATCGCTTTGAAAGGAAACTGGAGGGATGATGAAGCTAAATCCTTTCTGGCAGTGGCAGAGAATACAATGGGGCAACAGCTAGAAGTTGTGGCTTGGGAGGGTGAGATCAGACAGACGTGTAAGACACTAACATAAAGCTAAGGAAAAAAGAATAAGTTCTGCTCAGTAGAAGCAGCAGAATGAAAGGAAAGACAACATAGGAAGGCGTGAGGTAGATCACAGCAACGTTGGGATTACCACCATAAAACAGAATGAACAATGAAAGGTGCCAAGACAAGTTGAAAATGTTAACTCTGGAGGCTTCACGCAACCAGTCAAAATAACCAGCTGCTGTTCTGAAATGCTTCAGTGCAGCATGTCCCCTGAATATGGGATGCAGGCTTAGAGTTTTAAAAACTCAAGGCAGTAATTAAAGAGGCATAGGGGTCTGACTGTAATATTTTGATTAGCATTAAATGGAGTTATCTTATGCCCAAAGGTCAGATGGGCTTAGTGCTTTTCTAAAAAAAAAGAATTTAAGATATATCTTGTAAGAACAAATAGAGTTTTGATAGTAAGAGAGTAGAACGATCTAGGTTTATCTTTGGATGTGGAAAAAATCCAGGATTTTTTCTACAGAAGAGTAGTACGTTGAATAGCATTGCTAGAATGGACAAGCCGGTCACGAGTGGTATCCTCCAGGGCTCAGTACCGCGGCAACTCCTGTTTAACATTTTTATCAATGATTTGGATGAGGGGACAGAGTGCACCCTTAGTAAATTTGCAGATGACCCAGCTTGGTGGAAGTGTTGATCTGCTTGAGGGTAGGGAGGCTCTACAGAGGGGTCTGGACAGGCTGGATCATTGGGCCAAGGCCAATCACATGAGTTTCAATAAGGCCAAATATGTCAAGTCCTGCACTTCATCCACAACAACCCCTGGAAGCGCTACAGTCTTGGGGAGGAGTGGCTGGAGAACTGCCAGGCAGAGAGGGACCTGGGAGTGTTAATAGATGGTCGGCTGAACGTGAGCCAGCAGTGTGCCCAGGTGGCCAAGAAGGCCAATGGCATCCTGGCCTTCAGGAATGGTGCTGTCAGCAGGAGCAGGGGGGTGATCATGCCCCTGTACTCAACTTCGTTGAGGCCACACCTCGAGTACTGTGTCCAGTTTTGGGCCCCTCACTACAGGAGGGACACTGAGGTGCTGGAGAGGGTACAGAGTTGGGCTACCAAGCTGGTAAAGGGCTTAGAACACAAGTTGTATGAGGAGAGTCTGAGGGATCTGGGACTGTTTAGCCTAGAAAGGAGGAGATTGAGGGGAGACTTCATCACTCTCCACAACTACCTGAAAAGAGGTTGTAGAGAGATGGAGGTTGGTTTATTCTCCCTGTTGTCAAGTGATAGGACAAGGGGAAATGGCCTTAATTTGTGTCAGGAGAGGTTCAGGTTAGATATTAGGAAGAATTTCTTACTGAAAGGGTTGTCAGCATTAGAACAGGCTGCCCAGGGAGATGGTTGAGCTGCCATCCCTGGAGGTGTTTAAGAGATAGGTAGATGTTTCACTGAGAGATATGGTTTTAATGGTGTTGATAGGGCTAGGAAAATGATCTTGAAATGATCTTGAAGGTCTCTTCCAGCCAAAACTGCTTCATGATTTTATGATTCTAAGCTAGACCAAACACCAAGCTAGCGAGAAAAATTCAGAGAATTTTCAGAATTTAAAACCAAAGGCAATTTTAGAAGAACAGTGGTCATTGCTGACCCATGTCTTAATGCTCAGAACAATATCTAATAGTGCAAACACATGAGGTTTAATGTGAGCAGGTCAACCTCACCTGCAAACACTGTATTTTGTTTTGAACAAATAGGTGAACAACAGTGGCAGAGCTACATCTAAGAGTGGTCTTTAAATTGGAAAATGTTGATTAAGGTAGAGGATGTCTGCACAGCCTGTTTCCAGCTCCAGCTGTCACTGGAAAGGGAAGAGCTCACTGGTGAATAGAACTTAATTCAGAGGCACCAACCTGGGTAGCAGCAGCTGAAGTGGGAAGGAGTTCAGGTGAATATGATGAGGACACCACAGCCACTGAAGACTCTCAGGGCTGCCTTGAGGGGCATCCAATGAACAGAGACAGTAACAGTCCTAAGGCTTGCTGCTTCTACGAAAAGTACAGGCCAAGCAGAGTAAGAAGGAACTATCAAAGCCACTGTTAACAGTAGCTAGAAAAAACACATCTTAAATACCTAGTTGTGTTTATTAGCTAGGATGCATAAGACCTTCTAGCTTCTATCCTAAGATATCCTTGGTAGAAGGTACAGTACTCAGACATATCATTTGTCTTTACTACATAGTGAACTACATAGCTGGTAGTGCCCAGCTGTGATCACAGCTCTGTGGGCATGGCCTCACACCGTCTGTAGTGAATACATGTGCGCACACGCTGCTGCTTCCCATGTCCTCAGTCCAGTGGGCTGGTCACCGATGGTATTGAATTGAAAAATCAGCTTTTCAGAAAGGCTGGGCAGCAAGGTTGTGTTTAGCTCCGCTACCTCATTGAACTCTGTAAGTGTCTACCAGCATAACTGAGGATTTAATTTAGCTTTTCATCACCCAGCACTGAGATACAATCTATGGATGTTGGCCCCAGGTAGTTAATAGCATGTAGCAAAGCTTTACAAATGCAAAGGATTGGTACCCACAGCATTAGCATTGGTATTACATTGCTGGGTAGACCTAAGGTTGGAAAACCTGCTTTACTACGGTTTACTAAAAATCAGTCTCAAGAGACAAAAAAATGCTGATTATTGAACTGATGAGGATATTCCCTATCATCTAGATAGGCAGTCAAGACCAGAGTTTGTCTTGAATACTGCAGGGTTATTAGTAATTACAAGTATTGCAGCTAGCACAAATGCAAGTATTGTGAGATGATTTTGAGTAATGGTAAATGTAAATGTACTTTGTAGAAAGAAAGTAGTGATCTACCTACTCTTGGTCTGTGGTACCAGTCAGCATTGCAGGAAAGGGGAATCTAACCACCACCAAGCAGCATCCTGTGTCATGAAGTTTTCACTGGGTTGCCTCACCTTTGGTGATGATGACGTGCAGATGAGTTGTTACATGTAGATAAGGTACTTAGGGACATGGTTTAGTGGTGGACATGGCATTGCTAGGTTAGTGGTTATACTCAACGATCTTAAGGGTCTTTTCCAACCTAAATGATTCTATGATTCTATTCCATGATTCTGTGAACACATCTGAGCCATGAGATCAGAGGTTTGAGCAAGATGATTAATACCAGCTTCAATCTGGGATTGCAGTACGAACTGAAACAAAATATTTTGAGCTCTGAGGCACTGGTATGGAAAAACTGATTGTACAACACTTTGTGTCCCTTCATCTGCTTTGGCAGGGGGATTGGACTAGATGTTCTCTAGAGTCCCTTCCAGCCCCTAACATTCTATGATTCTATGATCTCAGAAAAACTCTGAGCAAACTGATAAGGAATTACATGAGGAACATTTTTTGCTGAATGTAGGATTTCCTGTTTAGCGTACTTTCCCTGCTGGAATTTATTTATTGCTTTGTTTGTCCCACACATTGTTATTTTCATTTCAGAAGCACCTTTTAAAAATATATTAGAATTTAAAAGAGGATGAAAATCTGTTGCAGTTTTTATGGTCAGTTTTCAGATACGATATTTGGACAGAACTTCAAAGCCATTGTGTCAGAAGCTTAAATAAGTCCTGAAAAAATTATTAACTCAGAAAGGACCATAACTAGTTAACATATGAAAAGCAGCAGTATTTAAAGCTGTGAATTGCAGTAAATCGAGGAACGTGCTTTAGAAAATATTATGATGTAGCATGGATAAAATCAAAACCCTTTAACTGGACTCTTTATCTACAAAAGCATTGGCATATCTGATTCTTCCTACTGGGCTGTCGCTGTCATTAGTTCCAAGACACAAAAGCCCACAGGAACCAAATTTAATCTCATGTTCTATCTGTGGCATTTGGTGGAGACTGGGAGAAGTGACAGATCTTGCCCCCTCCGGCAGCTGTGGAGCTGCTTTACAGCAGTTTATTTTCCGTAGTGAAAGGAGTGTTTCTAGGTCCTTTCTGTCTGTCACTATTAGAAACTCATGTCAAAGGCTGAAAGCAGACTTAAGGTGCCTGAGACACATTATTTACTGACATTTCATCAAGTCAATGTTTTTAGCTTAACCCCAGTCTTGGTCAAGCTGAAAGCTCCATATGCAGACATGAAAGCCAGGCCTCAGCCCTTCCTTCTGTGGGTGTGATGATTCTCCAGAAGGGTCCCAAGGACTCCTGGGCTACCTGCAGTATGTCCACCCCATTCTGATCTGTCACTTCTTCATAAGCTCGGGCAAGACCACAAGCTTGTGTGCTGACCAGTCCGGTAGATTCTACCCCCAAAAGTCAGCCTTCCTCACAGTGAAGTCCTTCATGGCTTTTTAAAATAAGAGAATCCAAAGCCTTGGCTTAGACCCTCCTTCAAAATCTGCAGGTGCATCTTGTCAGAATTGCTGGTCTACAGAACATGCCGCAGAAGGTGGATGCTCACACATAACCCAGTGTCTTTAAAGGAGTGTCTGACTTTTGGGGATCAGCCACTGTCAGTGACACAGAGTAACTTGTACTCCCTACGTGGATGATCATGCAGAGCCAGCAGCACACTAAAAAAACATGTTAAAAAACCCTCAAACAATTTATCTCATGATAACTGCTGGTACCGAGAGTGTCCAGGGTTCCGCA
>NW_009735872.1:0-3211 GCF_000703405.1 Apaloderma vittatum | reverse complement strand
TTTTTTTCCCCAAAAGGGGAAGTTTTTTTTTTTTTTTTTTTTTTCCCCAGCAGCTGCAGTGTACTGAACTAGACATTTTTAGAGCCACATCGTCTACAATGCCCGTTGCCAACATCCAGCAGCTATGTACTCAAGAGTTTTCCTGGCAAAGTATCAAACCTCCCTGGAATAATCTTAAGAGGCCTCAGTATGTTCCCTGGTACTGCAGAAATGCTGAACCAGGGCACGAAGATGTGATACTGAGTCTGCAGATCTGTAAATATTTAAGGCTGGGATTAACAACTATTTTAAATCACCTTTTTCTGATAAACATTCACTCATGCTGTGACACCCAAAGTCATTTGTGGAGTTAAATAACAATGATGAGTCATTGTCATTGATGTGTATTTCTGTTTAAATACTTAAATCAGTTCCTTAATTCAGGAGATTTGCTCAGGAGGTGCAAAAGGAATGACACGTCTCTCCTAACTTGAATGATTGACCAAAGATTTGAAGTGCTTACAGTTAGAAGAAAAACCTGGTCGATGTGTCATGTACTTTGTTCAGTCCTTTTTTATTCCAGATGGGGACAGATCCCTGTTTTCTTGGTCATAAGAGGAAGGGATGTAGTAGCAGGAAGCAAAAAAAAATGGAGGGGTCAGAGATCTGGTAGGTGGCATAAAAGTCAACTTCACATTCTTCACACTGTTTCTCACTTTAAGGACAAACACAAAGGATAGTGCTGGTTTTGAGGACGTTTAGCTGCACTTAAGATGGTTTTAAATCTAGGAAATATCAGTGAGGAAGCAGGTAGCACAGATGGCAAGGGCTTTGGGCTCAAGATGGGCACATATCGCTGTACAAAGTAGACACAAACTGAGTAACTCTGGAAGCTGAACATGTCTTTCTGTTTATTGCTTTGTGCTCAATCTGCTGATGGTATATATAGTTGGAGAAAAAAAATGGCATAAACATCACAGGAGCACGTGGAGAAGGGAGGTGCAGACATGCTGGAAAATGGGATGTGACCCTCCAAGAGACTGGAAGAAAGGTTTTGAGTGAGCTTCTTACAGAAAGAGGATTGGAGAAGCTCGGGCAATTTCTTATATTTGTCACAATTTAAACAGCACAAAACTTAAAAATATGTAAAGCACTGCACTGTTGCATAAAAAGGGATTAAAAAAGATACTATGTGAAAATACTACTGGAAGTCCTGACTTACTGAATGCATTTGAAAAAGCAGACTACTAGCCTCAATGCTTTGAGTAGGAATTAAGTCTTTATTGATAGGAAACGAGAGTTGGAAAGAAATTCACAGCATTTTCCAAATAGTACTTTTTTTTTTCCCCTTAAAGTGAGAAAGCTGCCAAGCAACTTCTAGTGGAAAGAACAGAACCTGTATTTTCATATCAAATTATAAAACATTAGAGTTGAAGGGGACTTGCAATGGGAATCTATCTGCCTCTTTGGAAAAATGATCAAGTAAATGTAGTCATCCCTTATAAAGTATTTTTTTTTAACCTATTTTAAAATCCTCCAGCAATAGAGTTTGGGAGTTCTCTAGCTAATGTCTTCTGAGATACTTTACTTGAAGAAATTATGACTTTTCTTCTTGTTAGTTCTTTCTTATCATAGACTGAGGGCACTTGGAGAACAAATTTACCTTCTAGTATGTAACACTCTTGATAGCATTTCCATGTACAGGAAGGGTAACAGTTTTGGGGCTTTCCTTCTCTATGTGTGTTTCTTTGACATTTCTACTGGTTGCCTTCCTCTTTTAGTATATTGAAAAGCAAACCAATTTTTATTTTTGAAGCATTTCCTCAAAAATCTTTTTTTCTAAAGTGCATTCCAGGTTCATAATTCTTCACTCAAGAGTCTTTGTGTTCTTTACATCTTTTTTAATGCACAGTATCCAAAACTGGCACTGAAATCTGGAATTCAGAGGTGCTGAAGGGTCTCAGTATAGATTCATTAACCAAATGGGGTTAAATGAATGGCAAAGTTTATCTCTCGTGTTTGACTTACAGTAGTCCTGCTAATATGTCCCAATGTGACATTTGCTTACTTACCCAGGTATCATACTTTTTCATAATTAGTTTGTTGATCCCATTGCTGTCTTGCAAGCTTATTTTTCTGTTTGGTCTATGATTTCTCACTTCTATGTTTTAAATATGTTTTTCAAAAAATAAATTTATTATTTATTCTTTAAATGAGATCATTTTATGTGGAACCTGCCTGCACAGCTTGGTACCAGCTGGTCACGTAAATGGTAATTCTGTTTTACAGTGATATAAATCACAAACTGAAAGGGGCAATTTGATGTGCCATCTCTGATGGGTATCAATTATTGCGCGCTGCTCTGAGTCATACCACTGGATTTTGTGATTACTTTATAGTGCTTTTGCGTAGACTGTATATCACTGGTTTCCTTATGAGGATGTTATAGTGAGTCTTACCCAAAGTTTTATTACAAATGCAATAAATTATGTCAGTCTTGTCATCAACTGGATGAGTGTGGTGGATTGACCTTGGCTGGTTGCCGGGTGTACAGCAAGCTGCTCTTTCACTCCCCCTTCTTAGCAAAACAAAGGGAGAAAATGAGATGAAAAGCCTGTGGACTAAGATAAGAACAGGGAGATTGCTTACCAGTTATTTTTGCAGGCAAAACAGACTTGACTTGAGGAAGATTAATTTAATTTACTGCCAAATAGTAACAGTAGGATGGTAAGAAATAAAACTAAAATCACTTTCCCCCCATGGTCCTTTGTCTCCAGGATCAGCTTCACTCCTGAATCCTCTACCTCCTTCCCCTCAAGCAGTACAGAGCAGTGGGGGTTGCAATCAGTTCATCGCTTGTTTTCTCTGCTGCTCTTTCCTCCTCACACTCTTCCCCTTCTCCAACGTGGGGTCCCTCCCAAGGGAGACAGTTTTTCATGAACTACTCCAGCATGAATCCTTTCCATAGGGTGCAGTCCTTCAGAAACAGATGCTCAGTATCGGTCCCCCACAAGGTCACAAGACCTGCCAGAAAACCTGTAGCTAGTGGAGTCACTCAGAGGTCTGTACTGGGACCAGTGCTGTTCAATATATTCATCAATGACCTGGATGAGGAAATAGAGTGCACCCTCAGCAAGTTTGCTGATGACACAAAACTGGGAGGAGTGGCTGACACAGCAGAAGGCTGTGTTGCCATTCAGTGACAGGCTGGAGGGTTGGGTGGGGAGAAATT
>NW_009735871.1:7878-15999 GCF_000703405.1 Apaloderma vittatum | reverse complement strand
AAGACTGAACCAGGCAGAGTGACAATGAGTGTCACAGCACCAAACGTCACCCCAGCACATAATTCTGGTACGGGCTGAAGGCAGGTTCAAGCCTTAGGAAGCTCCTGCACTTTGCCCGTGTGAAACACGATCACCTCCTCATCGAGATGGCGGCTCTAATGGGCTATTCCCCACAGAACCAATTTAGTCCGCTAGCAACTGTCAGCAGCTGCTATTTAATTTTAATTGGGCAATGCCCTACTGGCTCCTGCTATATGGTAAAGAGAGGAACCCAGTCCCTTTCTTCTTCTGGAAAAGGGCCCAGGGGAAAAGCGATTGTATGGTCCTTTCCTACCCTGTAACCTGCTTCAGCTGCCTCTGCAGCTGCAGCTGATGAATCTGTGATGAAAGAAAGAGAATCAGCTGGAGAAGGAAGGATCTAGGGACAGATCCACTGTGCACTGCCATTAGCATCTTGGGGACCTATAATTTATAACAAAATGTTCTGCATTGTAGTAATTCATGTGTAACTTAAGGGAAACCTGAAGAAAACTCTTCCAGCAGTAGCGTTTCAGAAGCTCCTTGGTGCATTTTGAAGGAGTTTGGGGGCAAGGCCGCAGACCGTGGAATACAAACTGAAGGCTCGATGGTACGCACAAGAATTAACATCTACAGGAAACATATTTAGGGGTGATACACACAAAAGTTGCAAGTTGTGAATTCTCATACATTAATCATGAAAAGTAATCAAGTTTTCTTTGGAAGAGGAGGGGGGAACCTATGAAAAGCAATGCAATCTACTGTTATAAATAAAGAACAAACCCACCTTTCTTCAGACCTCGGTGGATAACTTTGCAATTTGGAACATTTCCACTGATTTTCTGTTGCAGACGGTACCACAGAGTGCATATGTACAACACTTGTAGAAACTGAGGAGAAGAACATAGTGCAAATGGCTAAATGGTGTTTAATCAGTGGCTTAAGCACATAAGGAATCCTAAGCAATAGACTTGAGATGGGGAAGCTGTCAAGGTTGATTAACAGAGGATGGAAAGCAGTCTTTCTCTCATGTTGACTAGTTTTGGTTTTGTTTTGGGACATAACATCTTCATTAGTTCTTAGATGTGTTTGTTTAGGATAGTCGTCTGATAAAAAGGATGGCCTGTTCACTGGCATGTTTGAATTGCGAGGAGCATATCTTTGTATGTTTGGTTTAAACTACAGATGTATCATGGGGAAACCAAGTATGAGGTGGACTTAAATACAAAACACAGCAGGAAGAATACAAGCAAAGAGCTCAGTTCAGGCGTCAGCTGAAAAAAATCTACAGCAAAGTACCTGCTAAGGCAAATATCATAAGACCATGAGCATTGTTTGATTGGAAATTTCTCATTTTTATTTTAAAGTTTTAGTAATTGGTAGTTTTTAAAAGATGCATTTACCAATCTAACATCCTTTCTGCAAATTCAGTTCAAATACTCATATTGCAAATATGTTTGCATGTTCTTATCTGTAAGCAGGAAAAAGTATTTAAAACAGATTAGAGCACAGAGAAAATAATAACAAGAAATCTAAACTTTAGGCAACACCTAAATGCAGTAAAGAGCCCTAGCTGCTGTGGGGGATTGGAAGTTCACTGCCAGCAAAGCCTACTTTACCTACTTCACTGGTTCCTATGTTTGGAAACTGTAAAATGAACTACTGTGACAGCTTGAGTATTTGTGGTGGGAATAATGTCTCCTAAAAAATAAGAGCTTTTTAGGACTGATGGTTAAACCACGTTAAGGAATAGATCTGAATTTTAAATGCACTAATGTTCTTGAAACATTCAAAGTTTATTCCAGAACAATACTTTTTTTTCTGATTAATTTACTTGGGTCTGTTTTTCTCAGATGGGCTGTTACTATATGAAATGCTCAGGCGAAAACAGGTGTGAAAGAAATGTAAATACTGAGCGGCTGAAATGTGAACATCAGTTAACTGAAACTAGTAAAGGATGCTCTTGGAGCTTGTTTCTTCCTGTGCAAAAGGAAGGGAAATAGGAAGGAAAATGGAACATAAAGACTTACACAGTTGGAGATTTAAAGCATTCATCATGCTGGAAAGGAAGCGTTTAAAATTTCTGAGTGTAGAGCACTTCAAGCAGTTATGGCTGGAAGATGTTTCCTTTTCTGGCAGCACTGCGAGGATGCTTCTGCCCCTTTCTTATACTCTGGTAGGCTCGAGGGAGCACCAGGGCAAGGTGCGCATCACCGGCCAGGGGACAAAGCCTGGTGGGGCAGCAGCGGTGCTGCCCGGGTGCTTTTCCCGGCTGTACAGCAGCTCACAGCCCTGGACATTCATGTCAACACAGCTTGTGGCAATCGTGGCAAGTAAGTGGTGGGAGCAAGGGGCTGCTTTCCATTTAGTTGTGTCCACTGGAGAAGGAGGTCTGTGAGCTCACTGGGCAGCAGTCGCTTTCACTTGTGCAGCTAAGCCTGGCAGAGCTGTGACCCATTCTGGGTCTCACACCTGCAAATACCCTTAGTCAGAAGTGGGAGATCCTCTGAGAAGAGGAGCAGAGCCTAGAAAACCGAGACAGGCAAAAGGACAGTACAGACTTTACTAAATAGTTCAAGTCATTATTGATTCCATTTTTAATGAAAGTTCAACATTAACTGGGAAGTTCATTACATCTGAATTGTAGCTTTCTTCCTTCAGCATTTTAAGCCTCAAGTTAAATTACCAAATTAAGGACCTAATAACTTTCATGTTCTATTTCAAGAAACAGAAGACAAGCCTTGTGGGAGTTACTCATCACCTGTTGCAGAATGAATTCTGCTTTTCCCTCAGTTTGTTTCTGCAATCTGTTTGAGCTCTCAGAAGAAAATTACGAGCAATAGTATAAAAGCCACATGGGCAACCATAAAACACCAGAAAGCTCTTCCTGAAATTGTAGTTACATGCCAAGATGGTAGTTTAGATGTGGTCAGCTGGGATCACCAGGCTCAGCTATTGTAGCTTAGCCCACCAATGCAAGCTATATGCCTGTGCAGGCTACGAAGGTGCAACCAAGTTGATGCACAGAAATAAACAACAGTACTACTTGGAGAGATGGAGGTTGGCATTTCTTGGTTGCTCCCAGAGCAGCATTAACAAGCTCTAGTTTGTAGTTTAGAAAGCAAGTTCAGTGTTCTGGGCACATAGTCAGCTTCTGTATTTTTGAGTTACCTTAGCTGTTGAGCTGTAGAAGTTTGGTGTAGGCTTAAAATAGAGGCAATTCCACAAGAGAAGGATGTTTTCTGACATTTTATTCTTTCCTGGTTAACCAAAAATATGTGGATGCCCCAGTCTTGTTGGGCCACTGGGCTCATTTAATCATCATACATTTCATTTCTGTATGCAGTAGAAAATCTTTTGCAGAGAAACCTGCATAAGATAAGCAGAAAATGGGAGAACTGACTCCTGACAAAGTTAAATGGTATCAGAATTTTACCGATTTCTTTTGTGATCTGTCCCTCACGACTGCCTACTTGTTATGCTTTGTATAAATATTATCAAATTATCAAATTAATTACCACAGAAAAAATGACAGCTGTTTTGCTGGGTTTCTTTAAATTTACACACCACTTTTTTAGACTGAGGATCATCTTTGCCTGATGATGCAGCAGAGCTTCCAATCATCACTTTTCTTCCAGCTTACCAATGCCAGGAACTGCTATTTTTGTGTACTGGAATTCATACACAGCATGGCCCAAAAGACTCCCTCCTCATCCAGACATCGAATCCTGTGGATATTTTTCAAAACAAATAGCCAAACTTCTCTGACGATGACAGGTGTTTCTCTCCCACAGGTTGCTTACCAAGTCCTATTTCCCTGGACATACATTGTTTCAAACTTCTGTCAGCCCCAAACTCTCCTTGTCTGGCTTACCCATGCATCATGTGACTGCTTGAAGCCTGGAGCTGTGCTCCCTTTTCTATTTACTTCTGTAATATTTTTATTATTGTTATCTTCACCATTAAACGAAGTCAGCAGTATAACTCCAACTCCTTCATCCGTTATTCAAAGTACTTAGCAGATGTATCCACACTTTCATAGTAGATGAGTTTAATATTTTCTTGAGCACTATCTTAAAGGTTTGTGGTTTGTTGCACCAGTCCCAGTGATTTTCTGTCTCTGCTCTCTTTTCTCAGGCCTAACATTAAGCTAAAACTTACTCTTTGAGTCTGTTCAGCTTGTGGTTTAGATCTAGGCTTCTGCTAGCTGGTCCCTGAGCTTTTTGGAGCTACAGAGCTCTGCATATCTACACAAGTGCAAGAGTCAGCACTCTGTGTTCTGCCAGCTTAAAATTTCTCTAACTCTTCCACATTTTTCTATCTTTACACAGTTGTCTTTGGACAAAAGCCCTGCTAGCAATGTTGCAATGAAACAATCAAAGATAACTGCAGTAGGAACAACACTGCCAAGGAAGCGGTAGTTGTGATGGCCTAAGGATATGATTCAACAACACACCAGACAGGCACAACAGCTCTTTGCCACTAAAAGAGGAGCTCTTGCACCCCTGCTTCCTTCCTTCCATTCCTGTGCACAGATGCGTGCTCTGTAGTTTGCTCTGCGAGTGTCTGATGTCCTCAGTGTAGAACTACTGCAGCTCTGCTGCATAAAGTGAGGCAGCTGACATGCTGTGAAGAAATTGCAGGAAAATGTACTCTCTGCAATTCAAGACACTGCAGTACCATGGATCATCCTCAGGGGAGCAGGACAAAGTGGGGGAAAATCTAGGCTGTGAATAGCGACACATGCAAGAGACCACAGACCCCATGAAAACATGACTATAGCATTACGGCTCCTTCAGAGCACAGTGATCATCAGAGGCTTTTGGTCCTTGTGCTCAACAGACTACAGTAAAAAGAGAAGACCACCAATCACTATGGCAGTGTGGAACTGAGGGACAGCTAGCCTTTAGGACTCTAATTCATGGAAAATGGAAACAATGCCAAGCTGTATCTTCCCACCACCAATCACTATGGCAGTGTGGAACTGAGGAACAGCTAGCCTTTACGACTCTAATTCATGGAAAATGGAAACAATGCTAAGCTGTATCTTCCCCCAGAAAAACCAAGTCACTGAGAAAGTATCTATCTCGGTACTGCTGCTCCTGGAGTTGCCATACCAATTGTCTTAATTTGGTTGAGGCATTTCTGTGTCTCTTAACAAAGTGCATTCCTTATTTTCACTTAATCTGTGTCAGAAAATAGTTCTGATACATTCTTTTTTGTAATTGATAAAATGTTTAGGTTTTGGCTTCACAAGGACTTCAGCCATCTCAGTATCATGGAGCATAGAATGGTTTGGGTTGAATGGGACCTTAAAGATCATCTCTTTCCAACTCCCCTGCCATGGGACTAGACCAAAGGCTGCCCAAAGCCCAATCCAGCCTGGCCTTGAACACTTCCAGGGAGGGGGCATCCACAGCTTTTCTGGGCAATGTGTTCCAGTTCCTCACTACCCTTACTGTGAAACCTTTCTTCCTTATATTTAATATAAATCTAATCAAAGTCAAGTATAATTCATTTTTACCGAGTTACATAGCTACAGCTATACATACAGCAAGTGACTGTAGACAGGAATATGAGTGTCATTATTTGTGAAAGAAAACCTGCATCTGGAGGAATTATCAGCTGAAAATCAGACTCAACATATGGAAATTTCATAAATGCTGAGCAGTCTTTTGTTGCTGTCCCTAGCTTTAATTAGAACAGTTTGTGTTGAAAGCTGTTGTAAATTCCATACAAATTTTTTATTTATCTAAGACACTGACCACATTTATGTCTTCTCTAATTGTGTTACATGTGGTGTCCTTTGAAATAATTACACAGTTTACATTTGGATTCATTAACTAAATATCCTAGCAAAAAAAAAACTAAAACAGTTTGAAAAACAATTCAGTCAAACAAGACTTGAAATTGTCTTCTTCTAACAAGGCTGATTATCTTCTCAGATGAATGCCTCAGGACTCAGGGCAAACAATACATCCAACAGACAGGAGCCTCTTAAATTGCTTCCTGAACATGCAGGCTGTGCTGCTCAGTAAAGCAGAACTCAACTTCTTAGGTATTAGCTTCCCACCACCAGGCACTACAGCAAAACACTTATTTAAACTATATATATAAATCAATTCTTAAAAAATATGCCACCCCACTTTCAGTTGATGAGCACAGATAGATGATATGCCAGTAAGTCACAAATGATTTCTCATACTTTGCAGCAGCTCCTGCCTCATAAATAAAATACAGGCTTTGGTCACTGAAAAAATGCCAATTTCCCCATTCTCTTCCTTGTGACTGAGCATGGTTTGTCACTGTGATCTGCACCACGGATGAAACAGTCGCTAGTGAAATTACAGCAGGGCTGTGTGCAGGAATCCTCAGCAGGCTCTCCCACTGTCTAAAATCACCTCTCTGTTTTTTTAGAGGTTTGGGGTACTCTTGACATTTTCAGATTAAAAAAAAAAAAAAGGCAAACTATTTTCTAAATATACTTAGTATACTATCTATGTTTTGGATAGTTACAGGATGACAGAAAGAAATTCTTTTGGCTTTAAGCTGACTTTTAAAAATATTCATTTGGGGAGAATCTACCATTGTGGCAGATCATTAAAGGTCTCTGGCTGCCTTGTTTACGTTCCTCTGCATAATTTCATCTACCTGATGATTGGCTGGGATGAGATCCAGTGTGTTCATGCTGCAGAGTTCACTGTTTCTGTTTATACACCCAGTCAGTCCCAGGGATTGCCATACTGCTAATAAATAAAGCCTAATAAAATATTTTCAATTTCCAAAATAATAACTTGGAAGACTGATGGTAAGGGAAAAGCTGGTTTATGGCTATCTGGAAATTACACTGAGCAGTAAAGTCTACACTACATGGAGTAACAGCTGAGGAACTATACATCTCCAAATTAGAAAAATCAGATTGATTGTTGGTGAGTTTGTATTTTCTACAACCTGTGCAGTGGTATTACCAAATACCAACAGTGTATTTGTATTACCAAATACAAACAGTATAAATTATCTGAATTACTGGTGTTGCAGAAACATTACTATAAACATTTCTAACTTACAGAAATATAACCTTATATTAAATTTGAAATAATTTGAGAGGAATATTAGAGAAAGTAAAGGAAATTAGGATTTTTAGTACATCTCTGCTCTCTGAATATTCCTTAAAGTTTATGGGTACAAAATATGTGATTGTGCAATCACTGTAATAAATTCATTGCATAGATTAGACAAACTACAAGTTAAGCATCAGTGTCTTGTTCATAAATCAGTTAAAAAAATGTAGCACAGTATGCAAGACTTTCTCAGACCTTCTTTCTGTTCCAAGTGTTTTCAGACTTGGCAGGATACACATTCCTTAGAGGACTATGAATATGCTGAGTTTTAAGCATTTCTAGCAAAATAATTTTTTAGTTAGTTCACGAAAAAACATGTAAACACTCTCCTTAATGGCATGCGAATTCACTTCTAAATACAGTGAAATACAGCTAAAAAAGTTCTGTTTAGTTTTTCTTACAAGTGGGATAAAGTGTAAAGAATTTCAGCCTATTTCCTATTTCAAGAATAGCTTCTTTAGAATGAACAAACTGATGACTATATTTAAGACTCCTTCCAGAAGTCTCCCTTACGGTCTCTTTCCAAAAGTTGCATGTACACAGAAAAAAAGAAAAAAAAAAGAAAAACTAAAAAAATCAACCCACAAACACCAAACCAAAACTCAAACAAAACTAAGAATCAATCTCACAGTGATGCCACTTTGGTTCTTTAATGTGTTGATTTTTTTTTCTGCTTTATATTTCACAGCAGTTACAACTGTAGTTGTGAATACTAATACAATTACTGCAATCCACAACCAAAACGTGTAAACGCATTTAGCCAGTTATTTTCCGCTGAAGTCTATAACTTTATACTCTGCTTTCCCTGGAGCCGAATTTACAATATACTTTGAGAAGGTCTCATTTAAACCTGATAATCTGTTAGGATTAATTTAAGAAAATCTTAAAATAGAAGTCTTCTCACTAGTACCTACTGTACCAGACGCTGATTTACTATTAGGCTGGAACACAATTGCTTTCAGTGAAGTAGTGCTACTCGCGG
>NW_009735871.1:0-7847 GCF_000703405.1 Apaloderma vittatum | reverse complement strand
TTACAGCCTTAAACGTTTTGCTACAGAGGCCTCTTTATTCTGCAGGAATGTGGAACGCACAGTCACAGGTGTCCTCTTAGGACTGGAGACCTCCTGCTGCTATTCCTTTGAAGCATTTCCAACGCAAAGGAAAATACTTTGAAAATTTAACTTTTCTTTTGCTAATTAGAGGTACTGGAGTAAAAATCGTATTAAAAAGAAAATTCTAGTATATCGGTTAGCGTATGGGTTGCTTAGAAACATTTTTTTGTACAAGTATTTCTGTGTACATTTATTCTCTTTAGAGAATGGATTTTTGTTTAGTTTTAGTTCTGCATCTGTATATGTTTAACAAAACAGAGTCTGAAATTACAAACATGTTTTCTAATGTCTGTTTGGGAGAACAGACACATAGGCAGTGGAGCTTCTCAGTAATGTTTCTACTACCCTGGAAAAAAATAGTCACTTGAAGCTTTTAAAACATTGTAGCAGTTGTATTTATACTGAGCCACCAAGCTATAGACGGGAGTAAAATTTCCCAAGCAACACAAAAAGCTGATTTGAGGCCAACTGCAAATGTGACCAGGAAAAACTGAAAACTGCAAATAACTCACTGTCCTACTTTGATACTAAGATAACAATCTCAGTTATATTCCTGTAATATAACTATATATTTCTATAATATAACTTTACTTCTACAACTGTAACTCTGGGAACTGTATTTCAAGCTCCTAGCACATTCAATAAAGCAAGCCTACCTCTTTGCCTTCACAGTTCTTTGCAGGCATAATTTTCACAACTCTTCTCACTTAGAAAAATTACTGGATTTTCTTGAGTTGAATCAAAGTTTCCAAATGAGGCCTACAATTTTGTATTTGGAGTCTACCATTTAAAAAAAAAAAGTATATTGAAGTTACTTTTATATTATGTGGCTCAAGAAGAAAATTATATGTTTGCCTTTTAAGCCAAAGGATCCATCAACAAAATTCACCTACAAGTTTTTTCCTGTAAATCACAAATTCACCCTTGCCCATGAGGCTAACAGAACCTTTGACAAAAAATAGGTTGCAGCTGTGCTTAAACTATGGTCAGTCATGTAGATCCAGGTTGCCTAACTGTTTCATTTTTTTTCTTCTTTTTCTTCTTTTGTCTTGTATCTACTTGTTGAAAGATCTTTGTGGCAGGAATTGCCTCTCTTTGCTCCCTGAGTTTGTGTGGAGTTTTGCACCATTGGGATTCCCGGCCATGACTGAAGACTCAGAGGTGTGTGCAGGTGATTACATCCACAAGCCCGTGTTTGTGCACACTAGAGGCGACACTGAAATTGCTCTGAAAAGTTAAACTTTGTTTACTGGACCTTCCCTGACACGCCTGGGTTACTCTGTCCTAGCAATGCTCTTCAGTGGCATTTCACAGAGAGAACATGAATAGTATTTTCTCCTACTGACATTAAGTGTAAACACAGGTAAAGAAAATGAACAATTTTTGTAGGCACTTAGCCAAACTATTCAAACAACTGAGCAAGCATTTTACTTCAATTGCTACCTTAAGACTGTTCTGGTTTTTTTCTGCAAGGTCTTGCTCCATTATGATAAATTACTGAACAGTTTAAAAGAAAACAAAAGATGCACCTTGGTTCTTTGTGATATGAGCTGCATGTTCTATCTTGTATTAAATTAATCACCAACATTATTAAATATTTAAATATTCAAAAGAAAAAAAGAGCAGGTGCCTGCCAAGAACAGGTGTTACAGATCTCAGGTTAATAAAAATGCAACAATCCTTTCCACTTACTATTTCCATAATATACATCAGAAACCATACTCTGCACTAATGTGTCCCCAGCTGTGCAGAAGAAAAGCCTTTTGCCATTTGTTTTCTGAGCTGGTCTTGTTTGAGAATTAACTTCTCGATTTGGTTCACAAGGGTTCAGTTTTGCTGACTTTGATGGAATTCTGTAAATATCATGTTGCCTATCTCAGACTGATTGTAAACATTGTTACATTTACAGTGAGTCACACAATGGGTACCTGCAAAAATAATTCAGCAAGCTGCCAAGGATGAAGGAGTTGCTCAAGGTTTGTTTTGATTTATTTTAAAAGCACACATGAAATTCATCATTTTCTACTACTGAACACGGATGCAAGCATTTGAAGGAGAGGTGCCATGTTATCCAAGCCTTCTCTCAAGTCTATCGGTTATTTACAATCAAATTAGTGGAACAGTTTGGTAGATGGAATAATTTGATTATAATGTATTTTAACATATGAACAAGTACTGTCCAAGCAAGACAATGGTGAGAGATGGAAAGTAACAATCATCCTGCCAAAACATCTTTTCCCTTCCTGCTTTCCCCCACAACATTTTCCTTAAGAAACTTGCAGAACATCTTTTACAACATGCCAGCATCTAAAAACATGTTGAAATAATTCTGTAGGAGAATCCATTATATAGCGAACCATCAATGCATTTCTTGCTAATCTTAGTTTTACATCCCTGAGAGAGTCCAAAAAATTGTATTAGGTTTGGGACTAGACCTGAAATACAGGGTGTGCTGGCAGAGCTAATGATAGTTTTTCCTTTTCCAGCTGGGGTATCAAGGTTATTAAAACAAGTAATGTACACTACAAAATGCTTTTCCCTTGGAGAATCTTGATACACATTACAAATATTTAAACCAAGTATTTAGAGGAAGGCAAATGTAACTGTGCAAGAGCTTCTAAATCTGTTGAACACATATAGAATATTAGCATGTTTTTGTATAAACAAAAATTCTATAAGGAAAACCTTTTTCACTAGGACTGTAATGCAGTACTGGAACAAATTATCTGCAGGGGTGGTGGAATCTCCATTCTTGAAGGTTTCAAGGCCTGGCCAGAGAAAACCACAGCCGACCTGATGTGGCAGTAGCCCTGCTCTGAGCAGGAGGTTGTGCTACAGGACATGTGCGCAGTCTTCATCCTTGAAGGTTCGCAAGACAGGCTGGATAAAGCCCTGAGTAACCTCGGCTGAGCACAGGGTTGACCCTACTTTGACTTAGAGACCTCATGATGATGTCTCTTCCAAGCTGAAGTATCCCACAATGCTATGGCCTCAAGAGGTGTTTTCCAACCACTGTTATTTCTGTGACACTGTGAATATGAAATCCAGATTAATTAATGGACATGCTAATAATATTCTTTCCACATAATTTTCTAGGCATATAAAGAAATCAGAGTTATTTTCTGGAAATAAACCACAACATCCATCCCAGGGGTCCACTGAGGAGCTGAAGAGAGATCTGGAGACCCTTAGCTTAGGCAGGGATTGAAGGCTCTGGGCTGAGCTGAAATGAGACTCCTGGGGCCATGGGCAGTGGGGTGGGGGATCTTGGATGGTGCTGGTCAGGGCCATTCAGGCCCTAGAGGCCTAGTTCTTGAGGTGACTGCTGTGTAACGTTGCTCTGGACATACAAACTGCATCTGAACCACAAAACTGTCGGTGACTGGTAAGTACTCAGAGACATCATCACACGTTTGCCAGCTTCTTACAGTTTTTTGCAAGCATCTGCAATTGGCTGCCTTGGAGTTGGGACACTGGGCTATATGGACCTTTGTTCTGATGAGCGGAGCTGTCTTTATAGTTGGTGGAATTCATCAAAGCTCCCATGTTAGGAGGAGCTAGGTTTCATTCCTAGGCATCTCCTAGGGGGATTATTTCAGTCACTGAGGCACTATAAAAGCAAGGGGTCAAAGCAGGGCTAGAGAAAGGAACTGAAGATACACTTAAGCAAAGGAACTTGGGTATGACATGAGTAGGCACCTCCAGAAGTGAGAAAAATTGGAACAAAACTGACCACAAAAGTCCCAGGAAGACATTAGCACGGAACCAAAGAGATTGGTGTATGGTAGGAACCTGGGGCAAACTCAAGGGAAAAGCTTTGAGCAGCCATTCTACTTCAGAGGCAGATTTACGTGTACCTGAAAAAATCCTGCTTTACGAGTGATTCCACAAGTCCCTTCTGTTCTCCCTCCTTCCTCCCTTTGTTACCATGCTGCGGTGTGGTGTTCAAATCACCACACTGTTGGCTGGAGGAGGTAGATATTCAACATCCACATCCTGGCAAAAGATTTGTTTAGTTTTTAAGCAGGTCACATATTTGATGTTTTGGGAGCAGTAAGCTGATACTGGATACCCACATAATACTGGCAGAGGTTTTAAACTACTTGTTCTCACGTACAATAGTGCTGATTTCAATGGACTAATCATGTTAGAGGTGCGGAAACTGATCAGTAATAATATAGAAGCCTGAATATTTATATATGTTTATATTCTTTCACTTAGATAGCCAAATGGTAGTGTGTGTATATACAGAGAGAGATATAATGTAAGTATACATGTTGACACATATTCAGTGACATTTCTTGAGGGCGTATCTGTCATCATTCTGTAAAGCAGAATACGTATGTGCCTAACCCACATGATTCTACATCCATATTAATCCAGTGTTATTAATGTTCTTTATGTATCACTACAGCTTTGCTGCACTGTTCTGCACTGGTTTAGCTGGCTGTTACATGCATACACAACTTGTTATGCTGCTAGTCATAAACCAGAAGTACTTTACTTCATATGAACAGGTACGTCCCAGACTACACTTTTTCAGAAGGTGATGGTACAGCAATGCCATGCCTGCATGAGTACAAGGTGCCACCCTGTAAAATACATCTAAGATTAAATATAGAAGCTAAAGAACAAGATGCATCACTGTCTTGGAAGCCTTTAGAACCCACTTGCCATCTCATGTTAACTGAATAGGGTTTTCAGAAAAAAGGATCTGATTTTATTTGCATGCATATCTCAATACAAAATACAGACGAACTTCTTTGAAGTTCTTCTTCAAAGCATCTTCAAAGGTGGGCCTCTAGTTTATAAAGAGATATGCATGTAAATAAAATTAGATCAAATTAACTTTTTAATTTGCTTCTTTAACAATAACATTGTTACTATTAAAACACTGTTACCCTTGGAGCACTTCAATCAACAAATATATACAAACACTACCACTGTAATAATTCTTGATGGCGGTGTCAGGAAAAAGCCTTATAAAGGAAGAAAAAAAGCGTTTTCCAAACTCTGAATCATTACCACAACACAAAATTATGCAAATGCTCAGCTAAAAGAGATAATCCAAACCACTTTTTTTTTCCTGGTAAATGCATGATATCTTTATATGATTCCAGGTAACAGTGTTATCTGCAACAGGATTTTTAGTATTAAATGAAGACCACACCACCTTTGATTGTTTGCTTTTAACTTACTATTATCTTTCACAAAAAAATAATTAGTCACTATAAAATTACTTTCACTATGAAAACATACAATGAAGTTTGATGCTTTCACAATTACCTGCCATTGTAGGCTTTGCTAAATCAGATATAGAACTAATGCAGACATTTTAATAATAATTCTAAAATCATGTAGTGTGCAATGATAAGAAATGTACTTGGAGCAAAACATTATCTGCATGCTAAAATTGATTGTACATCTTTTCTGGGGTGTCCCAGGGAACTAGAGTGTGGCGTTAACAATGCCAAGGTCGCAGGTTCGATTCCCGTTCGGTCCCCATGTGTTGCCTGATGTAGTCAAGAGGTGGCGTCCCTGGCTGCAGGATGGATTAAATGATCTCCAAGGTCCCTTCCAGCCTAGGCCATTCTATGATTCTATGAAATCATTAGGTTTTTTAAGAGTAGCTAAGTTAGTTACTTCATCCCTTGTATGGAGAAACTAAACTGAAGCGTGGAAACCAATGGAAACCAATTGCTTTCTGAACATAAATGTAGTTTTATTTTTAAAATATTTATATTAATGATTGAAAGATTTTCCCTTTATTTAAAAACAACCCATAAGACATTCTATTTCAACTGCTTTGATGGAAACAAAGGATACCACCTCGTCACCTTCAAACCTCTTTGCTTTATTCTGCGCTCACAGACCACCATTAATCCCAAGGGAAAAAAACAAACCACAACTCTATATATAAACTGTGTGTACATTTACCAGCTTACATAAGGTGTGAGAAACGAGCTGAACAAATGCAAACATTTCCAAAGTTACTCTGCAGAAACAGTATTCATCGCATACAAATCTCCCAAATATATACACAAATCTATTTGTAAAGCTTGCTTTTTCCAGTTTTTGTAGCCTCCCCACATATATATGCAAAACTACATATGTGTCCAAATGAGTATTCTACTTGGGCAGCCCAACAGCTGAAAATCTGTGACTGGCTTACAGCTTGGGTGAATTTTGCTAGTTCTTGTTTCCCTGTAAGGCATGCCAAACTAGGTATCAGAATCAAAAAGTTGGTGAAACAACTGTTTCTGCTTCTCTACCTGTCCCTTAAGCCTTATACCATCACCTTTTTTGTTTAATATACTTCCAAGGATACAGAGCTTGCTTTCTTCTCACTTGCACTTTTTTTTTCTTATGAGACTTGTAGCTTACATGTAAACACACCTAGATTGTTTATTCCCACAGGTGTACTATCAGCACATCACTGATATAGATCTCTTGCAACAACACCTGTTCCTAATGTAGCAGAACCAATCCAGCTCCTCAGACCCAAAGCTGTGTCCTGCTGCAAGGAATTACTTTCACTGCAGTGTGACCTTCAGTGGACATGCAGTCCCTGTCCATCACCTGAGAGTCATTGCAAACGCAATCTCCCTTTGGCAGCACCTCTTTTTGAACTCAAAGCGGCCAGTGAGTCTCACAACTGCAACACCCCTCAGAAATCTTGACGAGGCACTGTTACATCTAATAGCTCCTCGAGTCTAATTCAAGAATCCGTAAGAAGGTTCAGGATGAGGGTACAACTATAGAACATTTTTTTGTGTCATAAAAGATCTAGACAGAGGTAGGGATGCATCCCAGCTGCACACCTGTTAAGCCATGTGATAGCTTTATATTGAACCACACCCTTGCAACCAGTGAAGCTTTTGGCTGATGTTTTCACTCTGGGTGATAGAGATTACACCACCCTTCACAGCTGGTGTGTAAATAACAGCTGAGAGTTTTCACTGGAAAACATACATTTATGAACATGTTTCTCAGGTAAAGACTAAGTTCCCATTGCAAGTAGAAGAAATTCAAGTTGAGACAAATTGTAGAGATAGCTGGTAAGTTCATATCTCTAGGCAATAAGCTACTGTCACATGGGGAGAAAACACCTTGAGCTACCAGCACTAGCTAGGAAAGATGTGCCCAGTCCGCAAAACCATCAATGACAAGGTGCACTGAGGAGACAAGCAATGACCAGAAATGGAATTGAGTTCCTCCACAATAGTGACAGCATTAGGAAATAGACTTAGGAGGGCTGAATTTACTCAGGCTAGATAGGCACACCCTGATAATACTGCCTGCCTTGAAAATTAATTCCTGCAAGCCAACTACTCGAGACTGGAATAAGGTTGGAAAAAACACAGAGGCATCAATCTAAACATGGCAGCAGGGTCGTCCTTTAATTTGGATCAATAGCCCCCCAGGAACATATGTCGAGAGGATGAAGCCGTATGACCCAAGAGTCTTGCCTGTCAGGCCTGTCACCTACCTCGGCTACTTCTGCACAGACAGGGCTCAAGGGAAAGGGCAGCCGGGGCTTAGAAAGCTCCGGTGTGCGAGGCGACGCTGCCATCTGGAGTACAGGGCCCGGCACTGACCAGAGTCTGTCTCGCACCAAACTAAAGCTTCAGACCCCACAGAAAATATTCACGTTCGAGCTTCTGTCTCTCTGCAAGTATCAGAGCTCCAACAGTCCCACGGGGCCTGAAACGCACCTACTGCCCAGGAAGCCCTCTTCTAACTAGTCTGCTCTCCCGCCGTTTTTC
>NW_009735870.1:0-8542 GCF_000703405.1 Apaloderma vittatum | reverse complement strand
GTTCTATGATTCTATGATTCTATGACTTGGAGTAACTTATAGTTCTAAACATTCTCCTTTTTACTGGTTGTTGCAGGGGGATTTTTTGGTGAGGTTTTTTTTGATTAGTTGGTTGGTTTGGTTTTTTTTTTTTTCTGGGTTTTGCTTGGTTTCAGTTTTGCACTTTTGTTGGGTTTTTTTTGTTTGGTTGATTTTTTAATATGCATTTTTTAAAACAATATGCTTTTGTTTTAAATATCAGCTTTTTCTTCGAGTCATTAAGGGTCTTCCCTGATCCCTGTTATTTTTCAAGGTTGATAGGCATCAGCCTCACAATCATATCCTTCAAGTCTTGAATGCTGAAGAAAATTTCTAAATGGTCTTTCTTATTCCTCCAGCAGGAGTTTAAAGCTTACGAGAGGTATTTCATCGTGTGCTTCTTGAAACCAGGAAGAAGTTACACACATCCACAAAGGGTGGTTTTCCTTATGTCCTGCACTGTAATACATTTTAATGTTTTTTCCTGCCATAAACTCCTTCCTTTGTATGTTAGGGGAACGTTGCTCAACTTAATTTTCTAAGTTCTTTAAGGTAGACAAAACAGGAAGATAGAGTGGTTTACAATTAATGAGTGTTAATATGTCCTTAGAAATGTGCTAAAAGTCTGGTTTTTACGATTAATATTAAGACTTAGAATAGTCTGGTCTTGCACTGAAGTTTAGGCATAACATAATAACTAAAAGAAAAATTATAATAAATTATTATGAAAAAACAATCATAACTTTATCTGCTGCCTAGGGAGAATGTGATAGCAAAGCAGAAAAAAAAAATACATTTATTCAGCAACATAAACCACTTCTGAAATACCTGACATTTGTTTTCTTGGAATACAATGTTCTTAATCTAATTTATCTATGCTCAAAAAAAATCCCAACCTAACTTTTTCAGGATATCATAAACATTACAAAATAATTGGGATCAGTAAGAGGATAGAAGGAAGTGAAAGATTAGGTAGAGTGTTTGCATGCTTCAAAAATCATGCATTCAGAAATTATCAGATACTCCTTCAAATCCCTTGCTTTCTCCATTTTTAAAAGCTTGTGGAATTTGTTATGTCCATTTTTATTTTCAAGGCAGCTATGAAAATAATCTTTTCTTTGTGCAAACCTGCAAGTTCCAGAAGCTGATAAATACTGATTTTATTAAGGTTAAATCCCTCATATCTGTAAGACAAATGTTTTAATAGATTTAAAAATGAATGTTTTATGAAATATCTTAGAGACCTTTTGTTACTTAGAAAAGTGAAGCTTGTAATAATTCAGTGGTATATTTGAAGGCAATAGACGGTTCGCTTTAGACAAAAAGCCATGATATATTAACAGAAACAGAAACAATATTTCCTTAAAATACCTCTTGCAATAAAGTATTGTCCTGTCTTTTGCATGCTTTGCCTGAAGCATTGATTAGTACGTGTAATTACAGAAAAGCTTTGCTGAAATCGTTAATCAAAAGAGGGTCTGTAGGAGCTGTGGCCAATAGACGAGCTGTCTGCACACAGATGTGCTAACGAAGGAGGCAGGATGGTTCCTGCTCATAAAGCCCAGTAAAATCAAACAGGTGGGTACTCTTTTCTCTATCTTGCCACGAGTTTTAGCACTTTGGCTGATAAATCCCGAGGCTTAGGACCGTTCCTTACAGACAGTAAACTTGCGTGAGCCTCTGCCACTGAAGCGAGCGTGTGATCATTATTCACTGGAGGAGGCTCCATCCCTGGAAACATTCAAGTTCAGGCTTAGTGGAGCTCTGAGTAACCTGATCCAGTTAAAGAGTCCCTGCTCATTGCAGGAGGGTTGGATTAGATGACCTTTAAAGGTGCCTCCCAGCTCAACACATTCCATGATTCTGTATAAAGAACAAGGCGTGGTGCTAATAACACCAAGGCTGCAGGTTCCATACCTGCTTGGTCCCCATGTGTTGCCTGATCTAGTTGAGAGGCATCCCTGCCCATGACAGGGAGGTTGAATTAAATTATCATCTCTGAGGTGCCTTCCAGCCTAGGCCTGTCTCTGATTCTATGATACTACGATTCTGTGATTCTATGATTCTGTGATTCTATGATTCTATGATCATAGATGATCATAGAATCATAGAATGGTTAAGGTTGGAAGCGACCTTGAAGATCATCTAGTTCCAACCCCCCTGCTGTGGGCAGTGACACCTCTCTCCACCAGACCAGGTTGCGCAAAGCCCCATCCAACCTGGCCTTGAACACTTCCAGGCATGGGGCATCTACAACTTCCTTGGACAACCTGTTCTAGCGCTTCACCACTCTCCTGGTGAAGAATTTCTTCCTTATATCTAATCTAAATCTACACTCTTGCAGTTTTAGACCATTGTCCCTTGTCCTATTATTCTATGATTCTATGATTCTGTGATTCTAGGATTCTATGATTCTATGATTCTGTGATACTCTGTTTGCCAACCCCATGGCAAGGGGTTGTTATGCTGACAGAACAGGCACGTGGCAAGAAACAGTTTCTAACTGAGAAAGCTGCCAAAATCAGAAATGAAAGTATATTTGCTATAGATCAACTTCTTCAGAGACTGCAGTGTTCTAGGGAGCATAAATGAAATGTAAACCCATGCTTCCAATTTCTTTTGTCTATAGATCATATCTTGTCTTGAGCAAATCTCTCCTGCATGTAACTTTGACCTATACTGGGTTGTCGGAATGATTTTCAACCATTTAAGAAATGCTTAGCTTTTTGGAACAACTTCCTTTTTAGGTGACTGATGTGAAGTATCCTAAATTAATGCAGCTGTAAGAAGGTGGGACCTCAGAAGTGATTTAGCCACTTTGCAATATACTCCCAGTTCTGTTCATTAACTCAATCTTTTCCAGCTTGGCTAATCCTTGTGGATACAAATATATGCCTTTTTTAATGTACAAACTCAACTGTTTTGCTGGATGCAAAGGTGTATGTGACAGCTCATAGAAAGCAACACCTCCTGAGCATTTTATTTATTTTTAATTGCTTAATATTTTCCAAAAATTTTTCTAGAAACCAGATACGTAAAGGAATCCATAAACAGGCAATGACATGCTCAAAAAGAGGAAGGATTGTCCTGGTCTTCAGGAGTTTTTCATCAAGATGCAGGAGGACATTGTAGAGAGCTGGGTCCTACAGTCCAGGAGAGCAAGGTAGCAGTGACTTGGCAATGACAATGATTAGAGAAGTTAAGTGGCACTCATATATACCAGGACTAAAATTAAACAAACTTAATTAAAATTACAGTTTCCAAGCCATCTGCAGTAAAAATCATAGTCTCCTTCTTTTCCTTCTCCAAGACATGTTGTTGTTCCCTGGAGTCAATGTCATCTTCTGCTTACCCCTTCCCTACTCCACCTACCCCTTCCCAAATGCTGACACATTGTTTCTGTCAGTGACTTCTATTTTGTTTTGTTTGCTTTTGTAGCAATGAAATAAAAGCCTCTGAAATCCCATTTTTTTTCTACATTTGTCGTAGCTGCCTTCATTAATGATACTTCTCTTTGCTAGGAGAAGCTGATTTATTTTATTATATTTGCGAGAAATGTGTCTGGAAGAAAAAACATTCTGTGAGAAATAGACTTTATCATGCCATGCATGCCTGACTTTCAAACTGATTTTACTGGAAGCTACATTATGGGGACAAAACAGTTACACTGGTGTTCTTCTAAACCTCAAAGAGACAGTGAATCTTGACAATACTCCAGGAGAAGCTCTTGAGCTAGCAGCATCTCCATTCAAATTCAAAGAAATGCCTTCCTTTTCTTTTCTGGTTTCAGACATCCGAGTTCACAGAAATGTTAGGCAAGTCCTGTGCTTTGAAATGATCTTAACTTCATGAAGGTGGGAGTCACCTTGAGTACTGAAACTCAGGCACTCAGCTTTGTCATATCGCTACAAGACATTTGTGTTCCGGGAGAAGAGCTGAGCAGACTAAAGTTATGAACAGTGGTCTCGTCAGCTGTTCCTTCCTACTCAGCAGAAGCTGTAGATCCCACTGGAAAACATCTCACTTTACTTTAACTTAAAAAAAAAAGGGAAGGGAAGGGAAGGGAAGGGAAGGGAAGGGAAGGGGAGGGGAAGGAAAGAAAAAGAAAAAGAAAAAGAAAAAGAAAAAGAAAAAGAAAAAGAAAAAGAAAAAGAAAAAGAAAAAGAAAAAGAAAAAGAAAAAGAAAAAGAAAAAGAAAAAGAAAAAGAAAAAGAAAAAGAAAAAGAAAAAGAAAAAGAAAAAGAAAAAGAAAAAGAAAAAGAAAAAGAAAAAGAAAAAGAAAAAGAAAAAGAAAAAGAAAAAAGGCTGGTTAAAGGCGCAAGACAGCTTGGAAAAACCCCAGCAAGGGCTGGTCCAAGGTAAGAGTGCAAGATCTCCCAGGGTGAATCTGTCTTGGTTCAGGAGGATTATCTATAGATTAAGAATGCAGTTCAGACATCTCAGCTCATCTCTGGTCAATGGAGAATGCTGGTGACTGTGCTGCTGGGTCTTGTTTCACTGATGGGTTTCCTTTTCTGTCCGTATTAACCTCATGATCTTGCTGATTTGCACAGATAATCTTCCAGAAAATACAAAGGTGTTGCTGAATCTTTTCAAAATCCCAATCCAAGGTCTTTGGTTTCCCACTCCTTGGCCTCCAGTCACCTCCTTGCACATCCTGTCCCGCCTTACTAGCACTCTATGGAGAGAATATTTTTGTTCTAGAAAACAATTTCTGCACTTCTGTGGGCAAAGGGAGTGGGTTTAAGAGGGAGATATGATTTGGATTCTGTTTTCAGCATCACATTAGGTCTCATAGGCTTTACTCTGTGAGAAAACCATATGCAAGTCTGTGCCAGGGTCCTGGGTAAGACATTGCCCACTTGGAAACTGATGTTTGTTTCTGTTTTTGCAATGAATCATTAGTGTGAGGGTTAAACCCAACATTCAAAATCCCCCAAAAGGAGAAAGAGGATTTGAAGTTGTGATTTGAACCCTTGTAAGGATAATTTTGTATAATTCAATTCCGGGTTCTAAATTACTTCCAGCCAACTTCCAGTTATTGAAATCAACGTAAATTAACAATGCTTTAGCATGTTCTTAGCACTACCATGAGTTTCAGCCGTAAATTTTATCACCGTCTTTATTAGCACTGATACATTTCAAAGTTATCATTCTAAACCATTATATACCAAAATTAGTCAGTAGGAAGTTGTACCAGAGCCAGGCAAAAATGATTCACCTGTTCCACATTGACTCATATACAAATAATTTAAAATTTTTTTTCATGGGTAAATAATTCCCAGTAACACTATTTTATGGGAACATGATTCTTGACTCACCTTAGTTTTCACGATGTGTCAGTGAATAAGTAATGAAGAGGTTCAGGTAATATTAAAATTGTTTGCAGCTTCTTGATTCAGTATTTGCTCTATTTTCTTTCTAACCAATCACCATGGGTCATCATAGGTATTTCTCAGTGGGCCATGTCTACAAGCAACACAAGAGCCAGAGAAGGTATTGGTGAGTTAAATGTCTATATGACCAGACGCTGAGGACCATTCCCTACCAGTGAGCTGCTGAGCAGAAGTCTGATAGTTCCATCATCTTCTAATTTACCAATTATTTTACTTGAAACTAACCTGGAACTTTGAGCAAGATTCATAGAGGTTTTCATTGTGACCAAAAATGCAATGGGGAAGGTGTAGAGGGGAATAAAGAACAAGGAAAAAGTCAATCACTCAGTAAAAAAACACCCCAAAATAAAATAAATTAAAATAAAAAATGGATAGCCCCACTTAACAGTGTCTGCAGTGTCCTGCACACCAACACTTCTGTCTAAATTTGAACCTCCGGAGATAATAATATTGTGCTAATAATAACCAGCTCCATATCTCTACCACTCTGTGTATTCTACATACACATAAGATATTCATTGCTAATTTGTCTGCAGAAAGGATCTGAAATCCTCTCTGAAGATTTAAATGTCTTACAGGTTTTATTTTTGCAGCAGAGTTGCCAAAGGTGAGCCCAGTTTCACCACCCACGCATGAACTGAAAAAAAAAAAAAGCTAATTTGCTAGGAGATGGTCCTCAAATCCCCACCCACGGGAGGATGGCAGTTGAAATTTTCCAAGAAGAGTTGATTATGGTGAGACCCTTAAATTACCACCTACAACCACACACCCACGTGCTTGTGCACTTGGGCTTCTGTAACATGAGGCCCTGGAAAACTGACATTTCGAGAGATCTGGATGTAGTTTTCTACACATTTGTTGACAGGGCAGAGGTGAGAAAAAGAAATCTGTTTGCAAGCTCTGCTCTGCAGCTATACTTACAGAGGAGTTTTCACCCTTATGTCTCTTAACAGGCTGGAGCTCGTCTTCAAACTTGCACACCTGAAACTGTTTCTTTCTTTGGATTCAGCCTGGAAATCAAGCTAATTTTCTGTGCTGCTGTTGCTGCCTTATATCACCATGCTGTTTCAGTTTGGGTAGATGTTATGCTTGTCTTTTAAAAGAACAAAAAAAAAAAGAAAAAAAATAATTCCATGGTTCACACTCTCCGTATCAGCTGGAACTGCAACACCATAGGTTTCAAGGTACCAGAACCAGCATGGTGTGAGAAGTGTTGGCACTCAGAATAACATTAAGTCTGTTGATAGACCATTTCATCGGGGGGAATGTTGAGCGAGTGAAGGTCCCTAAAGAACTGGTGCCACTTCTCTTTGTCAGTCCGTGGAGCAAAAGCACGGGAGGGATGAATGCCCTGGCTGATTAATGCTCACTTGCTCTTACCATGATTTAGGAAGAGATGCTAAATCTCCCGATTAGCAGTTTCCTGTCCTAAGTACTCAGCAGTACTTCTACATGTTTTATCCTTTCCTGTCTCTCCAGGACAATCCTACTGCCCTTTCTTTACTGAACTCTGATCTGCTCCCGGAATATAATCTTGCAATGTCTTTGCACTCTTGCCCAGCCAAGGAGGTCTATAGGTTGTGGTTTTCTCTTGGCCCCAAGTCACCTGTTAGGCTTCTCCCTAGAAAGATACAACTTTCCATTCCTGAGTAATACATCTGCTTCCCTAGACCTCCTCTCTATATCCTCCTGGCTAGAAAGGCCCACTTTTCAAGAACCAATGAGATCATCAGCATCCCAGCTGAGATTCTCAATATACAAAAAGCCAGGGCATTGAAAGATGTTCAGCATCCTCTTATCTACAGTGCATCATGCGATGACAATTCACAACTCCTGCCTGGATGTTGTGCCCATAAATGGGCATGACGTGCTCATAAATGAGCCGACCAGGAAAGGAGCGCTGCTGGACCTTATACTCATCAACAAGAAAGGTCTGGTTGAAGTAGTTAAGGCTGAGGACAATCTTGGCTGCAGCAACCATGAGATGGTAGAGTTCAGGCTCTTGTGTGATAGAAACAGAATATCAAGCAGGACTGCAACTTTGGACTTCAGCAGGGCCAACTTTGGCCTTTTCAAGCAATTCCTGGGGGAAACTCCATGGGACAGGGTACTAGAAGGCAAAGGGGCCTAAGATAGTTGGTCAGTGTTCAAGGACCACTTCTTCCATGCTCAAGATCAGTGCATCCCAACAAGTAGAAAATCAAGAAAGAGAGCCATGAGACCTGCATGGTTAACCAGGGATCTGCTGGGCAAACTCAAGTGGAAGAAGAGAGTATATAGATCATGGAAGGAGGAGCTGGCTACTTGGGTGGAGTATAGGACTGTTGTCAGAGAATGTAGGGAGGCAACTAAGAAAGTTGAGGCTTCCTTGGAATTAAACCTTCCAAGGGAGGTCAAGGACAACAAAAAGGGCTTCTTCAAATACACTGCCAACAAAACACTAGAGGCAATGTAGGCCCACTGGTGAGTGAGGTGGGTGCCCTGGAGACAGGATACAAAGAAGGCAGAATTGCTGAATGCCTTCTTTGCTGCTCTCTATACTGCTGGAGACTGTCCTCAGGAGCCCCAGTCCCCTGAGGCCCCAGGGGAAGTCAGGATAAAGGAGGAGATTGCCCTGATTGAGGAGGACTGGGTTAGGGATCAATTAGTACACTTGAACATCCATAAATTCATGTGCCCTTATGGGATGCACCCACGGGTGCTGAGTGAGCTGGTGGAGGTCATTGCTAGGTCACTCACCATCATCTTTGGTAAATCATGGGGAACAGGTGAGGTACCTGAGGACTGGAGGAAAGCAAATGGAGTAAAGCAAATGTCAATCCAGTCTTCAAGAAGGGCAAGAAGGAGGAGAAGAGTAATCACAGAACAGTCAGCCTCACTTCCATCCCTGGAAAAGTGATGGAATATCTTATCCTTGGCGCTGTCTCCAGGCATATTAAGGATAAGAAGGTTATTAGGAGAAGTCAGCATGCCTTTTCCAAGGGGAAGTTATGTTTGACCAACCTGATGGCCTTTTATGAAGTTGTAACCAGGTGCATGGATGGTGGCCATGCAGTGCACGCGGTTTATCTGGATTTCAGCGAAGCATTTGACACCATGTCCCACAGCATTCTCATAGGTAAACTGAG
>NW_009735869.1:0-1805 GCF_000703405.1 Apaloderma vittatum | reverse complement strand
CTGGGTTTTATTCCCTCAATTTATAACAGGCAGAATACTCAAAATTCAAAGAGGAAACGGATCCTTTGGGTCCCAAACCTCTCAGAAGCAGAGGACTGTCTTCCTCCAACCTCTGGCAGAGTAACCCCTCCTCGCTCTCCTTTGTCTCGCTGACCTTGTGTGGGATATCTCCCGTCCGTGACGGACGTGACCCACGAAGCTCGGGCAGAGCCCGCAAAGCAGCTGGAGGACCCATCACTTCACTGGCACGTTTGATGCTCCATAAACTCTTTTGGTTTCCAGCAGGCCAGAACAGAGTCAAGATCCTCCCCGAAGCTGCCCAAACACCCGAGGTGAGGCTGAGCCCTCTGCTTGTATTTTAACGTGTCCAACTGACTGTAAGCCTACAACCTCCAACATTTTATTCCAAGACAGAAAATGGTCTTTGAAATGCTACGAAAACACCCTACACCTTCCAGTTCCGGATCATTTAGCATGGTGAAGGCCACACTGCAGCTGCCGAGTCTCGTACGGCTGAGAAGCAGATGGAGCCCAGCTCACTCCTGCACCGTACGGTGTATGTTGTGGGTAGGAAGAATCACAGAATCGTTCGGGTTGGAAAAGACCTTTCAGATCCTCGAGTCCAACCGTTAACCCAGTTCCACCACTAAGCCATGTCCCCAAGCACCACACCTCCACGGCTTTTAAACCCCTCTGGGGACAGGGACTCCAGTCTGTTTTGGTGCTTGACAACCCTTTTGGTGGACAGCAAAGCGCAGGAGAATGAAGCACAGCAAGCGAGGGAACAACTCAACAGATGAAGGTGACGTGCTCTTACCAGAGCCCAGCCCCTGCCAGGAGCCGCTCTCCTACGGGCGGTGTGGGAACAGAGAGTGGTTCAGCACCGGCAGGGGAGAGCTGGGGAAGCAAGGCAGGACGCAGGGCAGCGAGGGGAAAGGTACGAGCAGAAAGCCCAAAAAGCAGCCCCTGAAACCAGGGCAAAAAGTCAGCACAGAAACACTGACCTGACGGACAGAGGCGACAGGACAGGAAAGCACAAATTGAACGGTCAGCAGCGCACTGGGAGTGAAAAGCTCAAGGCAGCACACCTCTATCGTATCATATATAGCACTTGCCTTATTTATTCTTTGAAATCATTAGACAGATTGAGGGGAAGCAGCATCCTCTGCACCACATATGCCGTTCTTTTAGCGCACTCCGTTATAACTCAAGTTTTATTTCTATATAACTCGGCATCTCGAAGCGATACAAGAACGTTGCCATGTAAAGGGCATCAGAGCTGCTGAGAAGCTCAGGGCTTCCTGCAGCCACAACCCAAAACCTACTTGCCTGGATTTCACCCGAGTGTATAAGGTGATTTAAACCTTGCAATTGCATGTCTGAGGGCGTGTCAGATTCAGAAATGGGATGAATTTGACAGAATCAGCAACTAGAATTAATAACTGAGCATCTAAAGAGCACTGAAGCAATTTGGACCCTTTTTTAAAGGAAAGTGAAGAAGAACTGGGCTGCTCAAGGCATTTAAACAGAGAGCGTAGCGTCACAAAATGTACCTGCAAGGAACGTGTGGACAGTAAACACGATGAACTGGGTAAAAAACTACTGCCAGCTTCGCATTTTTTTTCATTTAATAAGAACAGAAATGAGGAACAAAGGGTTCCAGGTTGCAGCTCAACAGCCTCCTGAACGTGACAAAGGGGCTCAAGAGAAGAGCGTGCCCGGTGGATTTGTGTAAGCCGCTTTGTAGCGCTTCACTTCTGTCACTTTGTCCCCCAAACATTTTGAATTGTTTTCCCACACAGAAC
>NW_009735868.1:0-31019 GCF_000703405.1 Apaloderma vittatum | reverse complement strand
TTAGCGCCATGCTCAACTGAATGAGCTAACCGGCCCCTAAGAAGGAGTTGTTCTTAGAAGCCTGGTGGTTATGCTGTGGAAAAAGTCCCTGGTTTTGCTCTGTCCTTAGTCATCTTTCTTGGCCTCTTGGATGTAGGGCCAGGATATAACTGATCTTTCTTCTGGTGCAGTACTGGTGTTAGTTTACTAGACTAACCCCAAATTATGCTTATTTTTAGGTTTTCAATTTAAAAACTGCGATAGAGTTTCTCAATAGGTTGGCGACATGAACAACTATTTGTGTTCTTATATGGCGATTGCAGGAGAGAGAGAGTGACTATATAGGTATGAAATATATGTATCAGCAGGTATATATATGTATATATATGTACGTATCAACAGGTATACATATACTGTGTACATATTTTGTTTGCAGGAAAGATGATTTGCTAGCTTTCCTGGTCAGAGTGCACAACTGCATTCTCCAGTATAAAACGGGTTATTACCTAAGCCCTCACAGTTTTTCCTACTTCCTTTCGTTCTCCAGTAATTGTTGCTTGTGTTTTGCTGTTGTTAGCAAGAGATCCTAGAAGCACCTGGTGAGAAACAGAGTAAACCAGTACATGGTGTGCTTGCTGATCCTGGGCAGTTGTCACTGTTAGTTACAGTTTTAAAGACTGCAGAAAGAGTGCTTTGATACTTGAGGCAGTACTGAAATCACATCCTCACCTTTGGGATGATAATACCAAGGTGTAAATACCCGTCCAATATAATTTTCTGTCTGCCTTTATTCAGCCTGCCTCTTTATGAATAATAGAACGTAGTTTTAAAACTAACTGTGGGAGTTTCTTAGAAGGGGTATTTTTAACTCCTGTCTATGTCCTAATGTAATTCACTCAGTGTTTTTCAGAGTCTTGTACCATCATAGCTGGGGATGTGGAGCAGGTGTGAAAATGAGCAGATGGAACAGTGGTTGCTTATGGCAAGACAGTCACCAAAAGAAACATCCATATAATGAAACAGGAGGGTTATGAAGGTATTGGAATGTCCCGTATTTAAAGTGACCTAAAGCCTACTTTTCACACATTTAACATAATCACACATTTCTTTTAATTAATATTTTTTTTTCCTCTCATTGCCTGCTTGTTTCAGAGCTGATTCCTGATCTCCTTAGGCAGTGTCAAGTCCGAGACATGGCACTGGTGCACCAACAGGACAAATGTGCTGGAGGTGGCTGGGAACAGGAGTGTAAGGTGTATAAAAGGGCAGGTTTCCATCTGAAATGAGAACTTTTCACTGTAAAAGAAACTGGAGGTGTAGCAGTCGCTTTGTGACAATAGCCTGACTTCTGTGGCAGGGGACAATGGATAAACAGGGAATAAGCAGGATTTGAATGTCGCATCTGTAGCAGTGGTTTATTGTGATTTGTGCCATTGAAGGTTAGCTGTCTGTAAATAACATAAGGCATTTTCCTGTTATTAAGAGAATTGAAATGCCCTAGCAACATTACAGTCTTTTCATCTTTATTGATGAAATGAAGACATGTATAATTTGAAGCTTAAAATTACTGTTTCAGACAGCAGGAGACTTTTGTTCTTCTCAGGGCTGTCAAGATAAAAAGCACCTGCAACAAAATCTCTGACAGAAAATCCAGATAATGGCATTGCAAATGTTGATATGAAAATCCGATCTCGGACAATGCCAACCATGTAATGTCAGATGTAAAGCTTCAGATCAAATGGGGATGCTAACACAATCAACTTCCTTTTGTTAGTATTACATAAAGTAAGTTACTTCTGTTTAATAATCAGGCCTCTAGCTCTACATTTGCACTGCATAAATCAGAGTTAAAGGATTTTTATGTATATCTGCAAGGAGAAATGAAATTTTTGTTTTCCCATCAGCCATTCTCACTATTTTTCTTGTTTTCATGAAGTGGTATTTTCACTAAGAGGTGGGTGCTAATTGCTAGAATCCACCAGTTTGAAATGTACGACTTTTTTTTCCTGTAAAATGAAGATGGATGAGCGAGGTCTGATGTGGAAAAAAATTTAGCTGCTTTTCTGGTGTTTCTGTACACAAGCGAGGTATTCCTGCACGTCGTCTGGAGAACCGAGGATAAGAGGGACTCTCTGGTGAATATTCTCAGGCTTCACATCCAACACTGCCTCAGTCCCTGTAGTCGCCATCCCACCTGCCTGCTCAATGATGAAAGCCATAGGGTTGCACTCGTAGAGAAGTCGGAGCTAGAAGGAAAGAGGGAACACATGATGGCCTTTTGGGGAAATTGCTTACTGGAACCTGACCTCCCCTTTCTGATTTTGGAAAATTTTGTGCTCGACACCAAAAAACCTAAGTAGCAATGTCTCTTAGTCAGCCACCTCCCTCTTTCCATCTCTTTCTCTGACCTCCCTTAACACCTTCTGTTTCAAGGAAGAATGTACTGACCCTGCATCCAAGCATCACCACCATCATTTCCAACCTGATGTACTGATGTGCACCAGTGAGGCTGTGTTTTGTCAAAAATGTCAAAAGTAGTTGTTGGGCCCACAGACACCAGCAAAACAGTTATGTCAGCCAAGTTAGCAGTGCCACAAAAGAAAAGCCAAAATCTCTTCTCATGTACAGGCTTTATATGTTACCTCAAAGCTTGGGGTAATTACATTGTGTTTGGTCAGGGTATTTTGGAGCTTGAAACTTGATGCTCCATTTCAAATTTCAGGATTTGATTGCCACTCTTCAGAAGTGTGGATAGATATCAGTGGCCTGAACTCATCCAGACAGTAACTGTTTTCAGAAGTAGCTGTAGTAGCTACTAAAAGCAAATTTTTCCTTTTGGCATGCAGGCGGTTTTGGTTTGGACCCTGGCATCTGTTCACATCTTTAAAAATGTTAACTCTGGGGCGTCTGTGTTCTGGTTGAATGCAAACTTACTCGGGACATATGTCAAAAGTTTCTGCTTTTAAAACAACATAGGTGATAGCTGGTTATTTTTTAAGAGAAATTATTTCTGTAGGGTTTGCTGAATCTTTGTCTGTGAAGTGCTTGTGTATGGCAATGTTAGTACATACGTTTAAAGGGCTTTTCATACATGCAAGAGAAGATCTAGGAAAAAGGAAGCATGATGGAATGCAACTGTATATAGAGACAAAGAAATGGCTTGGACACAGGACTTTACTACCCATTATTCCTTTATCACACTGTTTATAATAAACCCACTATATATCACAAACTTAAATAGCATGTATTACCTTCGTTCTTATTTTTAAAGCCCACTGAAATGCTACTTCTGGAACAAGGACTCCATTTGAAAGGCAACATAGGACCAATAGCCTTCATTGCTCTCAGTGCATGGCCAACCTTTGGAAGATCATGAGCCAGAAGATGGGAGTGGTGCCACTGTGGAACCACGTGTTGAGTTTCTTGTTGCCTAACTGAGACTATGCAACTTAAGCAGTTTTCCTTCAGATAGTGGTGCAATTACACTTAGGGGTCTTCTCATGGACTCTCTCTTCAGGTGAGCTTAACATCTTTCGCCTAATAAAGAGCTGTAGGCATTAAGTTCATAAAAAGTACCATTTAACATACCTGATTTGAAAAAGAGGATCTATTTGTTGACTGCATTGCTTGTTGAACATTTTGTTCTCGCTCTAAATTAATGAAGGAGCTCTATATGCTACCCCCTACATGCATGTCATTCACATTTGTTCTGAAGTGTTTAGATCAATTCCAGTGACATTTTGTTTCTCTCAGCTCTCTATCCATGTACATAGACTATCTTTCAGGGGGGTGATGATTAGGGCACCTGCCATAAAGGCATTATTTCTCCAACAAGAAGAGGTTTATGTGAAAAGAACTGTATATATCTGCACTCTGAGAAAGAAAGACAAAGTTTGTTTGTAATGTTTTGCTTCTTTCAATACTCTCTCCGTGATGACAGTGCAAGCCAGATCAATCCAACAGTCAATGTAGGGTAACTCATGCAGAAATCTTGATTTCTAAAAAATTAGGTAAGTACTTCGTACATTTGTTATTTTGTTCTGTTTCTCATCTTTTGCCTTCAGTAATGGTTTAACAGAGATTCAAAAGAAAAATTTAGAAGAGGCCAGTAAGCAAACTCACTTTCCTCACATATAGCAAATTCACTTTTTCTCTTCCTCTGATGCACAAACAGATCCACACATTTTTGGGGGGGGTTGGAGGAGGTGCTGTGGTATTTGTTTCTCTGTTTATTTATTATTCTGGGATGCTAGATCAAATATTTAAATCAAATTTTCTCGGACAAACATACAGACATTTTCTGTGGTGTATTCTAAAAAGAGTTCTTCTGTTCTCATTATGCACACCACTTGGATCTGCTGTTGTTATGCTGTTAGGATGGAACAAGTAGTCCTCTGTCCCTAAAGAACTGTAGGCATCAGAATGTTCTGAAATCAGGGTGGAACATGGGGCAAGTAGCTCTGTGAGGGCAGATACCTGCACATGCCAGACAAGGATACAAAAACATTTGAAGGGAAGGTTTTATATAGTTCAATGACCAGGAAAGAAGGTCCTGGAGTCAGAACACCACGAGCAGTCTATTATGCATTGAGCCCATCATTTCCTAAGGATGACCTGCAGGTTACAATGGTCCACACATCAACTGTATAACCAGATCTCTTTCAAAACCTATCGGTTTAGAAATTTTATACTAAGTTTATCTAATGCTTCAGGAGAAAAGTTGAGGTTGGCTATGGTGCATGGCCCAGCAGATTCAAGGATTCACTGCATTGCATTGCACTGCATTAAGTCGTGTGTTTTGTACCAGTGCCCAAATGGGAAGTCATCATTTTCTTGAATATGCTTCTCAGCAAGCGTGAAATTCACCTTCCACTGACAGAGTTTTTCAGATTAGTTAGTAGAAGCTTGTGTTTGCAGGGCTGGTGACAGTAAGCTCAGTACCCTTTGGAAACATTAGCAAGGCAAACTATCTAGTATTGGACCAAAACCCATGTGGAGCTGAGTGTACCCCACTCAGGCTCTGGTTGCACTTCATACTGGAAGTGCAGAGGTCTTCCTTATGCCCATGTTGCATCTGCCAGCTCTGCACAGGTATGTCAGCAGTTTCTGCAGTACTGAAATGTTTCTCTTTAAGAAAATTAATAAAGCCCTTGGTTACCATGAGTACAAAAGCACACAGGAAGATTTCTGGCCTAAACTGGCAATTGTCTGAATTTCCAGCCGACCACATATCTGTTAATAATTTTTTCCAGGGGTGGAAGATTATTATCTATTTATATATATAAACTATTTCTTTATACCTCTGGGGAAACCAGAGGTATTAGGTTGACTAAGTTCACCAAAGAGTAAATCAAATTATTTACCTTTCCTTTAGGACTCTTCTGATTAGCAGGATACATGAAGATCCCACCATACATCAATGTACGGTGAACATCAGCTACCATGGAGCCCACATACCTGGCACCATATGGGGAACTGCCATCCTGAAAAACATAGAGTAAAGCATTATATCTACCAGGCTACACAGCTAGAAGCATGGCAAAGTGTAATTTTGTTATAAAATAAGAATCAAAGCTGCTTAAATCAATGGCCACTTACAGGCACTGTAAATGCCTGAACCTGTAAATGCCTGTCTTTTGTAAGACAGGATTGTTTAGTCTGGAGAAGAGGAGGCTGAAGGTAAACCTTATTGCTCTCTACAACTACCTGAAAGGAGGTTGTAGTGAGGTCGAAGCCAGTCTCTTCTCCCAAGTAACAAGTGATAGGATGAGAGGAAATGACCTCAAGTTGCACTAGAGGAGGTTTAAATTGGATATTAGGAAAAATTTCTTTACTGAAAGAGGCATTGGAACAGGCTGCCCAGGGAAGTGGTGGAGTCGCCATCCGTGGAGGTGTTGAAAAAAACATGTGGACGTGGCACTTTGGAACATGTTTTAGTGGTCATTGTGGTGTTGGGTTGATGGTTGGTCTTCACGGTCTCAGAGGTCTTTTTCAACCTTAACGATTCTTGGGTTCTGTGTAGTGATCGTCTACAAAGTTCTAAAATAAGCACTTTAAAGAGCTACATTCACAGTATGGAAACAACAGTGCCTGTAATTTGACTGCACAATTTGTCTTCAGCCCTTAGCCTGTGAGAAAGCAAGGGGGCTGCAAACAGTGAGTGAAAACTTCTTCATATTACCAGAACAAGGCTCCCATTTGATTACTGATCATTCACTGGTTCCTAAGCCAGAGCATGAGAAGGCTGTTGCTTTTCACTACATGTCCATATGGTTCCCAGAGGACATCAGCCTTTTCCTCCTACCTTAATTGTCACATTGTGAAATTGGTCATTGCATTCCCTCTGCAGCTTAGTTTGGGAGACAGCAATTTCTTAATGAGTGTAGTTTCCCTTGCTCTTGAAGGAGAGGTCATTTTTCTGAGATCTATTAGGGAAGCATTCAAATCAGTCTCAGCTTTTCTGATCATACAAATGGTAAGGTAAGAAATATAGAGGAAAAGTGGCCTGCACAGCAGAAGTTGTATACACCAAATAAGCTCCACCAGCAATGCATTGCCATGCTCTTATCAAGGGGAGATGCACGATATAAATGTAAACTGAAGCAAAGCTGTTTGAAAGCTAGTAGGCCAAGAAGTCTGTTGGTGATTTAATCTCTCTCATTTTGTCTTTGGTGAAGCAGAGAAGGAATTTGTGCCTCCTCAGAAAATTGCTAGAGACTAGGACTTCGTGCACAGTTAATACACATATATATTTGTGTATTGCAATGCTGTAAGTTTGCAAATACTTCTGCATGTTTTTTTTTTTTCCCTCTGGATCAGTTGTCTAATAAAAAATGTTAGTGCTTTATACAAAGCTTGCCTTGTGCTGATACCACATCCAGAGAAATGCAGAGACAACTTGCCTAGCATCACCAGCTTGAAGGGCTTCAGACATCACAAGTTAGTCACCCTTCCCAGAAAAATCATGAGGTTAGCTGGGGGAAAAAAATCCACAAATGGGAGGAAAAAAACACAGATAGATATAAGCATCATTGTATTTTGAAATCACTTTTTCAGATTGTTCCATGCAACTGTGAAGTTTTGCTACTTTTAAAAGGGAAGAGCTTCTCATGAAATTGCAGAATGTAATGCAACACAAGCTGAGTCTTAAGCCACTGAATATAAGCCGTACATATTTAATTCAGCTGGTAGTATAATTGAAACAGAGAAATGTTCCAGCTTAGGTAATAGCCCTTGTTCTGCTGTACTTGGTCTGTTTCTCATGATTCTTTCCTCTTGTACACAATATGAGAACTATTGAAAATTCAGAAGAAAACAGTACAAAATATGAAAGACATGACGGATAAGACACAACTTGGAACTTTGATGTTTAGTTTTGTTTAAACCTGGCTTTATTACTTCCAGGCACAACTGAACAGTACTTCTGACTATTTGTCCCCTTACTTTCTATGTCTTCCCCTCAAATAATTACATATTTAGACTTCAAATGATAGCTTCTCAGTCTCACAGCTGTTTCCATTTATGACTTTGCAACTGTAAAAATCTGACATCAGAAAAAAAACACCTTGAGAGGTGTTAAAGAGACTAAAGCAAGTCTGCAATTTAAGAAAAGAATATTTTCAGGAGAAGGTGTGATTGCAGTCTAAAATTATATTTAAAAATACAGTCAAAGGAAAAGGTCCCTTTCATGGTTTCAGAAGGTGATGAAACAAGTCTTAAGAAAGTTTTTTAAACATTAACAAAAGTCATAATGTATCGACCTTAAGCAGGTCCTGAAGCAGACTGCTAAGAATGGCTTCTATGACGCTGTAAAATAAGGAGACAGAAACCCACATGTATAAACAAGAGTTACCATCCGTGAGATGCACAGCTGAGCCACCTGGGAACAAATCATCAGATACATTTGGGGTGTGCTGGATTTGCTATTTGCGTGGAGATCATTTACACAATTTATGCGGATGTGAGTGGTGTTATGGGAAGCTGATGAGATGACACTGACAGTTTTGGTTGCTTATTGCACCGGTAGAAATTCACCTGCTGGAAACACAGTCCTGAGCTGTGCTAAGAAAAATAGAGAAGAGAAATTCCTCCAGCCTAGAACAGTTATCAGTTGAACCACAGACTGAAATAAAATCTTCACTTCCCTTAGTATCCAGTCTCCTGCATGGGAGGAATAAATAGTCCTTTTAGATACTAGAAATTTTATTTCTTGTTTCTCCAGTTTGGTCACTCATGCATTTGTTTTACAGATGAGAAAGTTAATAGGTGTTTCATGTGTGTTGGCATATTGCCTGGGCTTTCTTATCAAACAAAATAACAGAGCGTGAATGCTATGGAGATTTGTCCTGAGTTCTGAGTAATGCCAAGCTGTGTATTTGCTCAGTGAGCATTTTGCACTGTCTCAGCTGATACTCATGAAGGAGTTGGAGAAAGCCGATATTCCTTTGGTCAGCAACCTTGCCATTTGGGTAAGCTTGTGATAGCTTTTAGTTTCACCTTTTCTGCTGCTTTTCTTTTCTTAACCCAGAAGAGCCAAAATGGCTCATAACAGATAGGTCCTGTGATTTTTTTTCTTCGCAGTGTGATCGGAGTGACTTTTTCACTTCTTTGTTCTACTAATTTCCGACAGCTGTGTTCCTCCACAGCAGAACATAACTCTCTTTTTCCTGCACAGCTATGATGACAAGGGGCAGAGGGGGGAAATGGGCATGTGAATTGTTTATACAGGCTACAGCAGCAACACTCTGTGTTCCTCATTCCATGTACAGATATTGTACGAAAGCACAGAGTTTTCATTAGCTTTTTTTATGTCACTCAGGCACAGCTGGGCTGGCTGGCAGAAGAATGCTTCATGCTGAAATGTGATGTTGATGTTAAGTTTTTGATGGTATTGCTAAGACAAAAGGGGAGTCTCCATTGCATGGCTCTTGTTAGGCAGGCTGTGATGAGACTCAACTTCTCTCGTGGCGGTAGGAAGCAAAGATAAGAACAGGTGGGATAGCAAAGTAGGATGATACCTGCAGTATGTTTCCAAGTTCTACCATCAGTGAAACAGTGCCAGCTACAGGCTGAGGCCCTGCAAGCGTTACTGTAGGAAGAACACACTGGGAAGGAGTCAGAGTGAAATTTGTGTGGAAATAGTTTGTGGTCCAGCAATGCCCATTACACAGTGCAGACTGGAGTGAATGTGTTGCATTACAGGCAGCCTTGCAAACAGCAGCTTCCTCTTCAAAATGGTTAAGCAGAATAATATTTGTGATGCTTAGCAAAAAATTAGCTTTAGTCTGTACAGTCCTCCAGAAAAGATGTGTCTAGAAACTGTTTCCCCCTGAGATCTGCATAACAATGGTAGGAGGTTTGCAGCTGCCCTACAGAACAACAGCACTTTTCCAGTGCTTTTTATTAGAATTAATGCCGTAGGTGAATCGTGGTCCACAGGAAACTTTGTGGGCTTTGTGTCCAACTGCCTGATCCGAGATGCTGTTGTTAGATAGTAAGGGAAAATGTCTCCTCCTCACATAAACGATTGGTTTGTAGTGTTTGGTCACCACTGGTAGTGGTATAGACCACAGGACATGTTGCAGAGAGCATCCTACTTTGTTTAACTTTTCGGTTTTCTGTGGCAATATTGGAGAGTCATATGAACAGCATGTTGACAAGAAAGGAGTAAATAGAGGTAGGATTGAAGGAAAAAAGGGATAAGAAAGTAATAAGTAGTTGAAATTAATGCCTAGTCTCACAACTTCTAGTGGTCAGAAGGCCATAGGGTGAGAGTGGTCCACCCAAGTAAGAAGGGGTCCCCCATGCCCTACACATCAGTTCCTCCTGAAGTCACAGGAAAGGTGCATCCAGCAGATGCCCTTCTGCATGCCGAAGAGAGGAAGACAAAGACGAAAGCTGTGTAATGCTTCACCTGGGTGCAGCAGGGAAGGCAGGAGCATCAGCAGTGTAGCTGTAGGTGGTAAGGCTTACAGGTGATACCAAGAAGCAGGTTTCGTTCTATGAAAGCGTAGAACACCTTCTCTCTCTTGTCCTCCCACAATGCAAATACAATGTCCTTTTTAAATCAAGGAACCGACTCTGCGCTTTCAAAAACTCAGGATTATGACAGGCTTTTAGATGGGCATGGCACTTCCTTGTGCTCTGTGGCCATAACATTGATGCCTTGCCCTTCTCCTGTTGACAATCCTACGTCTCAGAGCAGCAAAGCAACGCGCTTGCTCAGCACCCTTGAGGAGGCTTCTCATTCTCCAAATAACCCATGCACTACTGTGCTTCTTGCTTAAAGTAACAAAACCACCTTCTGCCAACTTCTGTTGCATTAGTGCAACAACATTTTCAATAAGTTTTCCTCAAATGAAGCACAGATTTGAGATAAAATAGTGTTTGCAAATGCGGTTTTCCCTGTATGTCCTAACCTACGGATTTAGTGAATCACATGATAGAGCTGTCCTCACTGAGCCTGTGGTGAAATATCTGTCTGGTATTTCAGCTGAGCCTGAGATCTCTTCACTCTATTTATAGTTGCCTGGAGTTGACTGTTCGATTAAGAGTTTTGCTTTAAACAACACTTGGGTAGTTTGCAAGAACAAAAATTAATAAATCCAGTGTTAGCACACTGTAGTGAATACATAGCTCATCATAATGTGAGCAGAGTGAGAAGCACAGATCTCTTTCTCTTTCCCAGCTGGATTAGTTTTTAGGAAGTACGAAAGCTGTCACGGGCTTCTGCTTCTCTCACAGCTGGACTGAAAGCAGACTGAAGTTTCAAACTAACCTCAAATACTCAAAATGAATATATTTAAAATACCGTTATGTGACACCCGCTGTAGCTACAACCTGGGCAATATGGAATAGAGGTTTTGATAAGTGATCAGCATTGCAGCTGTCTGCAATGTAGTAAATCCTTATTTTCAGCTCAGAAGGAGCTTCTCACAAGACTATGGTTTAAACTCTTATTTGTTACATTTCTGTTGTACAGCACCCTGAAATTTTGTACTGGATACATTGTTTTTTATATGAGCCCCTCTATAAGTATTCTTGACAACTAATAGTGCTTTCTTTTTTTTTTTTTTAAAACAGGAGGAATGTTAAAAACAGTTTCCTGGCCAAATTAAGATGTTCCATTTCACTGTATTTCATTACAACTTATTGGTTATATAGCTACACTTTCTGGACATCTTCCAGCTTTCCTCATGGACAGCGTGTGTTATGTCCTCCCAGCATTGAATAAAGGCCTTGTAGAGCTGTAAGTCCCCCCAGGGAACTTCATCAGACATGGGATGTTCTCAGCTTTAGCTCTCTGAGGGGTACAGTATAATTCTCTTAAAAACAGAATGTAGTGAAATTGTGCCTCACATTGTTTTTGTTTTGGCTTTTTTTTCAACCTGTGGGTTGGTTTGTGCTCTGTATGATGCAAGTAGACAGTGCAAGAATGATATTGCATTTCTGAGATACAAACATGTACCGGAAAGAGAAGTAGATGCTACCCCGATCCCTGCAAGCATCTTCTGGGCAAAACATGTAATCTAGCCTCAAGTGCCCAGCTGAACATATGACTAAGCTCAAATAAACTAGAAAACAAGTATACCCCCACATTTTGCTGGCACAGTTTCAGAGTTTTGATGTAAAACTTGGTTCTTCTAATCCAGAACATTTTCCTCCACACAGTGACAAACAATCTATGCATTTACTTAAAGAAGTCTGAGATATAAAACCATAGAATCACAGAATGTTAAGGGTTGGAAGGGACCTCTAGAGATCATGTAGTCCAACTGCCCTGCCAGAGCAGGATCCCCTAGGGCAGCCACACAGGAACGCGTCAAGGCGGGTTTTGAAAATCCCTGTGGAAGGAGACTCCACAACCTCTCTGAGCACCCTGTGCCAGTGCTCTGTCACCCTCACAGTAAAGATGTTTCTCCTCATGTTGAGGTGGAACTTCCTATGTTCTAACTTAAACCCCTTATTCCTTGTTCTATTATTGGGCACCACTGAGAAGAGATTGTCCCCTTCCCCTTGTCACCCACCTCTCAGATATTTGTATACGTTAATAAGGTCCCCTCTCAGCTGTCTCATTTCAAGGCTAAACAGCTCCAGTTCTCTCAGTCTCTCTTCATAGGAGAGATGTTCAAGTCCCTTAATCACCCTCGTAGCTCTCCGTTGGAATCTCTCCAGTAGGTCCCTGCCTCTCTTGAATTGGGAAGCCCGAAACTGGACACAGCATCACCAGGGCAGAGTAGAGGGGGAGGAGAACCTCCCTAGACCTGCTGGACACGCTTTTCTTAATGCACTCCAGGATCCCATTGGCCCTCTTGGCCACAAGGGCATGTTGCTGTCCCATGGACAAATTACTGTCCACTAGGACTCCAAGGTCTTTCTTCATGGGGCTGCTTTCCAACAGGACGCCCCCTAATCTGTACTGGTGCCTGGCGTTACACTTGTCCTTGTTGGACTTCATGAGATTCCCCTTTGCCCAGCTCTCCAGCCTGTCCAGATCTCACTGGGTGGCAGAACAGCCTTCCTGTGTGTCAGTCACCCCTCTCAGTTTTGTATCATCAGCGCACTTGCTGAGGGTGAGCTCTATCCCCTCATCCAGGTCACTGATGAAGATATTAAACAAAATTGGACCCAGCACTGATCCCTGGGGAACACCACCGGTCACAGGCCTCCAGCTTGACTCTGTGCTGCTGATCACAACCCTCTGAACTCTGTTGCTGAGCCAGTTCAAAATTCACCTCATAGTCCAATCATCTATCCCACATTTTTTTGAGTTTACCTATGAGGATGTTATGGGGGACAGTATTGGAAGTCTCACTGAAGTCAAGGTATATGACATCCACTGCTCTCCTTTCTTCAGCCTATTTAGTCATGCCTTTGTAGAAGGACATCAGATTAGTCAGGCAAGATTTCCCCTTGGTAAATCCATGCTGGCTACTTCTGATAACCTTCGTTTCCTCCAATTAATTAGAGATGGCCTTCAGAATGAGCCACTCCATCATCTTTCCAGGGATGGAGATGAGGCTGACCGGCCTGTAGTTGCCTGACATACAAAATATATCAGGGCACCAGGACACATCACATATACCAAAAATGGACCTGATGGCACAAAAGAGTTAAATGGGGATGAACTCAGTGATGCCTTCAAATCCTTTCCCATTACCAGGACTGCATGGAATGCAGTGCTTGGCAGCACAGAGTACGTTGGATACAGCACTAATATTTTCTTACCTCAGGGAATTTCTTCTTCTGTAAATATTCTGTCATTGCAGGATCAAAATACTTTGCATAACCTTCATTGAGACTGTATACCTTCCCTTTCTTCTTGATTTTAACATCTCTGTCCACCAAAATAAATTCACCGAGACCCTACAGAAGAATAGGATAGACCAGCTGTTAGCAAGCAGCAGACAATTTTATTGACTTTCTATAACAGTTGTAATACTAGAGATGTCTGAAATGATAGCACAGCTTGGTTATACAGTTATACATGGTCTTGTGTATAACTTCACAGTATTTGAAACAGCAGAAAGCACAAAATCTGTGTTCAGTTCATGAAAATTTGTCACATTAGTAGTACTATGAATAAAAAGCAATTTGACTGTAATATTTGTCATATCAAAAGTATATCAATCAGCCCTGAAAGCAGGTGTATCATGAATCTCTCCCCACAAAACATAAATTTGCAAATTGAGAAATAACACTGCCTTCTGCTTTTTAGCTCTTCTTGCCTGTCTTGTCCATATACCTTAAAGTAAATGTAGTCAGCTACCCCTTGTTGTTGCTGCCTGCAGTCTGAGTGCAATTTCTACCTTCTCTTCCTCTGTCTCTTACCAGAGCAGTTCAGTTCCCACTTCTTCCTACTTGGAACGTGCCTATTTATAAAGGTTTAAAGGAGTTTTTATAATGATGCATACTTTTATAAAAACAAACCCTCCTATGTTTTTGCTGACATCAAATGTTGGTTTCCCAAGTGAGAATTGTCCTTCCTGCATTCCTCCAGCAGTGCTCATTGGGCTCCTGGGCTGGGCACCAAGGACGAGAACGTGTCCAATTGTATGGGTATGGTTGTGCTTTTGCAAATTATTTGCTATGCAGTTTAGGGAGCTCAGCCATGAAACTACATCGCACTCAGGAAATCAGGCACCACTCTGCATGAACTGTGTCAGAAAATGGTCCTTTCCCCAGGCTAAATATTGACCATGCTGAGTTTCTTCTACAGACAGAAAAAAGCAGGAGTCCTTGAAGTGGAAGCAAAGACCATGTCCAGAGTAAATTTTCTTAAGTGCTTATGCAAACCAGCACTCTGATTTGAATGAACAGGATTTCAAATGATATTTATTTTAAGCTCTTTTCCACTGAGTAGAAAAAGCAATTGCAACCAACATACTTATGTGTTATTAAATACTCATAAGGTGTAGGTGGGATGCTGCAGGATATGGGTGAAAAAAAGAATTGTGTATATTGCCTAGAGAGACAGAGAGTAACAAAAATGAGTAAACCTAAGCTTGGAAAGCTCTAAAAGATAGTGACAATGTGATTAACACAATAGCTTTACCGGGTCAAGCATGAAGCAGTCCACTCCTTGCCCTGTGGAGAGGGCAACCAGTGTAGCACTGCCATACAAGGCATAGCCTGCAGCAACAATATTTCGTCCAGGCTGCAAAGCATCTTTTTCAGAGGGCTCGTCATCTGTTTCCTAAGGAAAAGTTACCATTGGACAGAAGGTTAAATTCCTACAATAAACCATAAAAACAATACTTCAATTAATAATGTCAGGCGAATTTCCTTTTTGTGTCTATGCAGATCTTTGAAACAACCAAAACAGGGATTGCTCCCACTAGTTCAAAGTAAGTTTGATACAAGCACATGTGCATGTTGGGACAGGGTATTGAGGGTTTGTTGTTTTGTACAAACCGTGCAATCAACATGATGCCTGTAACATGATACCTTATCTTTTACAGTCCGGTCTATTAATTCAAGATCATCAGAAATCTGAGACAGAGCAGAGGTACTAATTTTCTGTAAGTGTAAACATAAGCTATCATCCTGACACCCCTCAGAGGGAATAACTATGAATGCAGAATAAAAGAATAGCGCAAAATGATGGAACCAAGATTGTGCGTTGGTCTTTTCTGGTGAAAAGATGGGTAACTGAAGTGATAACAACATTAACAAATACATTTGCACATGAATATGTACATTTGTGCAGGTATGCATATATAACATGGCATTTTATTTCAGTCTTTCAAACAATTTCCGACACTTGGATTTTGACTTGGCACTTCGGTTGTCACTGAACAATAGCCCAAGCAGACCTGGTGCAAGTATTTGCAGCCCTCTAGAGGTGTGTCTCAGCCATGTCATGCAAGAGTTTGACTGGTGGGGTCAAGCCACCAAACGAGAACAGCCGAGAGTACTTGTCAAGGCCTGCTCCAGCCTTCACCTCCTGGGACAGAAAAATGGGTAGGAGATGCCTAATATTAATGTTTCTTTAAAAGCTTGTTGGCTGTGGTGGGTCTTCCATGGATGTTTTGATGCTGGTTCATGAGAAATTAAAATAAGAACCCCTTCAGGTCCTTTCTTCAGGCCCTGGTTTATTTGTTGTTTGTTTGCACGTTATTGTTGTGGTTTAACCGAGCGGTAACAAAGCCCCACGCAGCTGCTCTCTCACTCCCCTGCAGTGTGGTGGGGGAGAAAATCAGAATGGTAAAAGAGAGAAAACTCATGGGTTGAGATGAAAACACTTCAACAGATAAAGAAAAAGCCGTGCACATAAGGACAATCTCAAAACAAAAATTTTGCAGAGCTTGCCAGAATGTAAAAAAGCTAGAGATCAGCTGATATTTCATTGTTAGGACTGCAGGAGCTTTGTCCTGCCAAGTACCACGTACTCTGAAACAAACCAGAGGATAAAGCTGCCCAGCAGCGTCTGACAGCTGCTGAATATTTTCAGTTCTTTCTGGTGCAGAGATGGATTTCCTTTCTATTATATTTTGTCTATGAGATAGCAGCAGTGGAAACGTTTCAGAGGTCTTTGTGCAAAGCACTGAACTAGGCAGGGGGACTGCAGAGAAACTGCAATGAGAGCTGACACAGTCACTTTGACTCATTGATGTGAAGCAGATGAAATAAGGTCTGCAGTGTGGCTATAGATGTATCCCCAGGTGATGCCTGAGCGTGAAAATTGTTGCATGTATGGTTTGCCTATATGACACAAGAGTGTTCTTATCAGCATTGGGAGCAGCTCATAAGGACTTGGATTCCACATCTCCATTTGCATTAAATGTTTCATATAATTTGCAGTCACCCTGAATTCTTATATCTTCTCTGTGAGGGACCACATGGAGGAGATGACATTGTCCTCATGACAATGAAGGGGCAAAAATAAAATACATCTGAGGCAGTGGGCAAAGACACAAATTAAAGCCAGAATGAAGAAAAGCAGCAGAGATTCACAGCATATATGTGCAGGATAATTTAAGATTTGTAGATTCAGCTCAGTGGCGTGAAAACTTGGGAAGAATACAAGCAAAAAATACTTATTGTCATCCCATTCTGACATCCAGCAGCTGAGAACGTCTCGGTGGCAGGGACTGTCAATGTCCTACCCCTTGCTCTGGCTTCTGCTGACTCAGCAAGGCTCCTCCCTCAGACTCACTCTTCTGACATTTCTGGTCTTCTTAACAATGCAATTCATGCTTCAGAAAGTAGGAGCCAGGTGGAAAATGGAATAAAACTAAGATGACATTCATTTCCCAGTGGTTTTCTCTAAGAGAGTAATGCAGTACTTTTCTGGCAGGAGGCAATGGTACCTGCCACCATAGTGGTGGCTCTGGATTGGGAGCAGCCAGAGAAATTGTTCAAGTCTTGGCTTTGGAGAAAAGTGCCAGTTATATCTTTTTCCTAAAATAAGGCAAATATTTCAGTTCTGGAGGGTGTATCTTTGGAAATGAAGTTGAGGTGCTGACATAGTGAGAAAAATCAGTCATGCAGTCATCTGACATTTAGAAGGTACCAAATATCAGACAAGCATTAACAATCATCCTTTGGAATTACAAATGTCCAGCTTTTTCAAAATTATATTAATTATCCTTAAATGCCTTCATATTTTATTTTACTTTATTTTGTTTTTTTTTAGTTCTCATTCACTGGGATAAACAATTCACTTTTATTCCTTTCACACTAGCCTTCAGTAATGATCAACAAAACGTGTTATTATTTCATTAATTCAAAGGATTTGAAGTTAGTAATGTTTGAAATAGTAGTGTTGTTATGAAATTGTCTTGTCTGAGAGAAAGATGCATTAATTAGCGTGTACTTTGGAATTAACATGTTAGTGGAAGGAATTATGCAAGTCAAAGTCTGTATATCCAACAATGTGTCAAACTTTCTAGGGAAAATTCTAAGTGTAATTGACAAACTGTGCTTCATCCTAGAAACAAGTTTTCGTTTGGATGTGAAGCCTTTGTACAGAGCAGTGTAATTTTCTTTTTATGAAGCACTGAAGGTATCCACCCACATGAAAAGCAGTAACTCAGAAACAGTATTTACAACAAATATATTAATATATATTAGAACAACAGCAACTATGGAAGAATGAGAAAATTAATTTAAAACTTCAGCATTTGGGAGCAACATGAGTTCTTTGGGAAATGTTCCTCTTCCAAAGTAGAATCCTTAGGAAGACTGGGCAATCCACACACATTAAAAGGTGAGTTAAAGTGGCAAAGAAAACTAAACTCTCTCTCAACCTGATAAACTATATTCATCACACTGAGCACTTGTCTTTATAGTTAGGCAGAATAACTTTACACAACAATTCTAAAGAGAAAGTTAATGTTTTGTATTCATAAAACGATGCTTACCACCTTTAACAATAGTAGAGCATGCAGCTATTGTCTACCATAAATGCAGTAGGTGCTGTAGTCTTTTCGGCTGTCTTTAGATAGACAGAAGAAGAGGGTAGGGGCCACTTTGTTTACCATAAGGGCACGTGTCATGGATTGCATCAATGCAGCTAAGCTCTCTTCCATACAAAAAGCAAGATGGTAAATGGTCCTGGAGGTGGTCCCTTGGCCACTCCTTCCACAGGCCATATCCAGGCATCATCTCAGTGTTGTCTGGCCTGGGCTGCATCTGTGATCAGGGTTTGCACTAACCATTAACAGTCATATGCCAGCACTTAGCTTGTGCCATGACCAAGTTGAGATTGCACCATAACTTTTTGGTTTACTAGCAGATGCATATTCTCAACAGCAATTAGTCTATCACCTTCCAGAAATGTAAAAAAAAAAAAAAAAAAGAGGAAGAAGTAGATGAAAATGATGAGAGCAAACTTTAAAAATGTATCTTCTTCACATGTTTGAAGAGTAGCAACTGAGTTGGCAAAGGCTTCTTTGCAGCCACAAGTGCTGTAAATGTTATTTCACAACAGCAATGGCCGAGGGTCTCCCTTAGTCATATGACTGTGAGCTCAGGAAAAACACCAACTGCTGGGAGATTAGCAATTGAATCACAAGACTTTGCATGACTCTTAACTATTAACGTTTGCTAATTGGCTGTGTGGTTGCTGTTCTGTGCAGCTCCATGGGAGCAGGCCAATTTCTTCAGCCTCAGGTGGCCTCCATCATCACCGTGCTTATAAACTCCCATCCCTAATGGGCATAGCAGCTCCCACTAGGAGGCCACCGCGCTGATACGATCCAAGCAGAGACTGCCAACCTTCCCTAGTCAGTGTGCAGGAAGACAAATACCGCGATTCGTAGGCACCACGACACCCGTCAGCTCTCCCACAGCAACTAAAGCATCACTGACGGATCTAACAAGCTGCCTGGTGGGTGAGAGGGTTTTATTTAAGAGCCTGTGTGTCTGGAGGTGGAAATCGCTGCCATCTAACAATTTCATGGGACTAAGTGTCCTCTCCTTGGGAATTCAGGCATCACTTTAGCACACGTGATTCTCAAGCATTATCTCTTCTACTCTTTCTAAGGCTCTTTTGACCACAAAGGACCTACAAAAGAAACTAAGCATGTTGATATGTCCAAGACATATTTCTTTCATCGTGTGTATCATAACATATGTGCTTCGTTCATTCTCTTACCTTTTTGTAGATAGCAAATATTGTTCCTATTGGTGCCAAGCAGTCGATATTGGATGAGCCATCAAGAGGGTCAAAGCACACCACGTATTTACCCTACAACAGAAGTGGCAAGAGAAACATTAAAAGATACGTAGCCTTGCATTATTATTTTTTCTTGAAAACCCCACGGTTTTATGGCTTCATTTGGCCCTCCAAGTGTGTTTGACATGGCTTGTCAGAGAAGGCTGCACTGCTAACCCAGCTGTCCCCACAGCACAGCTGCCACTCCCTGCAGGGCCTGCCAGACCGCCGGGAGCCCCTGCCAGAGAAATAAGAGAGGGCACGTTTCTGCTCAAAGAGCACAAATCTGATGACAGAAAGGAGCAGTCCTCTGCTGCCAAGCACTGTGAGAAATGGCTTGAAAGCAAAAGGAATGACTCATTCTGGAACTGAGCACCTTCCTCAAGTAAATTTTTTTAAATTTTGTTTTGTTAACGTTTTTTTCCAAATGAAAGGATCTGCCCATGATGTGAGGTTTGAGGATAGGAAGGCAGAAAGAATACATCTTGAGAAAGGGTTTGTTACATCAGCGTGAGCAGTATCTCGCTGCAATAGGATCCTCTCCTGGGGGAAGCCTGATGAAGGAGTCAGGTGTTTCCTCTGGACGTGTAACATAAAACTCAGTTCTTCCAGCCTCTCATCTCATTTTATCTTGCCTAAATAATGTAAACTAAAACCGTTACACTGGCTGTCAGTGAATGTAATAGTACGCTTACACCTGGGATCTGGGGTGCATTAACAAGCCCCAAAGTCGTCATTCTCCCCCCTTCACAAAACTTCAATAATTATTTAACCTCCACAGCTCCTTTAGCTGTTGCCATCCACCACACTTATTAGTCGAAAAAAATGCAGTAATGGTGCGAATTTTCCGAATTTGCCCGGGAAGGTTTGGTTTTGGGGACAGGCCCAGGTTTCATATTTGGAACAAGAGTGCCACCTGGTGCTGCCTGCGCAGAGAACCCCTTGAAGGCAGGAGCCGCACAGACCCGCTTGTCTTTCGGGGTGATGATGGCCTCCTTGTTCTCCTCCGTGACCAGGACGCAGGTGCTGTAGGAGGACTGGAGCATATTAATCACCAGGGAGTTAGACAATACATCCAGCTTCTTCACTTCATCACCGGTCACGTTCACAGTGCCAGCTATACCAAACCTACAGAAAAACAGAAATATAAAGAAACCTGAGGAAGGCCAATGTTACAGGCTTTTAGAGGGGAAAAAAAAACCCAAATAAGTCAGGGTGGCTCCTTCCTCTGATATGCCCACACCTCTAGCCTTTGGATTAAACTGCTAAGGTGCATTAGGAGACAGTTGCTACGGCTAGGAAATAAAATTGTGCATGAGAAAGAGAAAGGGTGATGGTATAATTTTGGGGCTTTACCTGGGTCCTTTTGCTCCTGTTTGGATGTTTTGTGGGCTAGAAGCAGAGCCCACAGCCTGACTGGTGGGTGCCAGGCTTCCCTAGCAGCCCCATGAATCAGCTGGCAGCAGCTTTGAGGAAGGAGAAAGGGAAGTTAGGACCTGTGTTATTTTCTGCTGCTGGCTGCTCACAGCTCCATGATGGTCCTTTAAACTCACATCCGCTCAGTCCCCATCCACCCCAAAACCAGAAGCTTTAAAGAGAGATAATTCTCCGTGCTGAACAGTATCTCAGTATCAAGGTTTGTTTTATTTGGTGATTCTTGGCTGAGCTATGATGATACTTCCATTCCATATCCTGATTTTAGCAATATACTAATGATCTAGTATATAGGTTTCTCAGTATACAGTACAGGCTTCTAGTATACAGGTTTCTGAGATTTCAGCTGAGGAAGCAATGTTTAGACCGAATACAGTCATCTTAGAAGTATAAGGAGTCATATAGGGCATATATAAAGTATTTTCAATCACTACAGAATAAGAGAGGAAAGGGACAACTAATTAGGCCCTAGAAATGTTGGTCAGCAGCAAGCCATTGTTGGGGGGCAGGGTAAGTATTTTTTCTAAATTAAAGCTCAAACCTTCCTGAGCTTCTCAGAAGTACTGAGCATTTTGGGCGCTTTGTTTTGGAGTGCCAAATCTGAGATACTGGAAAGGACCATGATTTTCAGGGAGTGCTAATCACCCATTATCCACTTAGTGTGCTTTCGGGCACATTCCCTCAAGTCTACAGCCTGGAAAAAGTCCTGCTTTACTTTTGAATGGCAAATTAGCTAAAGATGTGTGCTGAGCTCTTTACTTCATAGTCTCGTTTTCGGAGGGGCTAGAAAAATCAGAGGTCCCTAGCTTCACAAATGCAGATGTATGCAAGCCAGTCACTGGCTCAAGCCATGGGAATTCCTCAGATTTCATGGTTAGTTGCAGAAATTTGAATGGTGCAAGCTATCCACTTATGTCTTTGTATGCTTTATACTTATTTCTCATTCACCACTTGTAGTTTTTGTTTATCGAAAGCGTTGTTTGTCTCCTAACAAAATGGACATTTTCTTTCTGAAGGGAAGATTCATGTAACACAGCAGCTGTTTCCCGTAGGCAAGGTGGTTACTCCCTCTTTGGTCTGTCAGACAGAGGTTCTCCCCACTTATGACATAAAAGCAACTATTCCTCTAAGCTGTGAAGGCAAAACAGCTCAGCTTCACCCGGTGAGCACAGAGCCTGATGCTGCTGTTAACTCTGAGCATGTTTCATGTCCTCTCTACATATTATGGTCCATGCCTGTAAAGTGGTAATGCTAGTAATAAGACATTGAATTCATGATTCACGAAGACCATTCAGGACTTCAACCAAATAGTCAACAGAAGCAAAAAAAAAATCCAGTACCATATATTTTGAAGCAAAAAACCCCAACAATCCCCAAACCTAACAAATTATAAATGTTGTCTTTCTTATACAAATGTATTTCCTGTCTTTTTTATGCATGTGTGCCTATGTACATATACACGCATGAAGAGAAACATACCTTTCAATACATAACAAAACCTGTACACTTTAAATGCATAATTTTCTTAGGACATTCCAGCTGTCTGAACTGCTTCAGATATATGACTCTTAAAGGAATGGCTCTGGCTGTATGAGGAGCAGCTGTTTATTCCAGGCTTTGCTTTGCCAAAGTGTTATGTTTGGTTTTCATACAGAGCCTTTTTAAGACTCCTCACCTGTAATCCTGATACTGCTTGAGGAAGAAAAGGGAGATCACTCACTCATGGCAGGGCACAGTGTTTCTCACAGGGCTGTTGCTTTAGACTACTACTTACACTATGGTCAAGCAGAATATCAGCTCCCAACATAAGCCAAGCCCTGATTTGCACAGCTCAGCATCGGGCTTGGATGTTAACAGAAAATAATCATGGTGTGATACTCTGCATTAAAAATATCAGAGTGTGCTATTCTGAAATTTCACAGTAGAGTTAAATATAAATCAGTATCAACATTTACAAGGGGTAACAAGGTGAGTAGCACATTGAAGTTCTGGCTTACATTTTTAGACTGAAATATTACAGAACAGCAGCTAGTTTAAATGTCTATCTTACACCCAATATTAAATGCTTCAGGAAGAGAGATCTTCCACTTCCCACTCCTGATAATCCAGGCTCTGACTTCATGCCTACAGTGACTCAACTTAAAACAGACACTTCAAACATATTTATGAAACCCTTCCCTCTCCCCGGCCTTGCTGTGTAAGCAGCTGCCTCTCTACCTCCTCTTCCTCCCCCTATTGCTAGGAAGGACTCACATGTGGGCAAGACCCGCCTTTCTGACTGCAGAAGAAATGGCCTTTATGGCAGTCAGCATGGAGTTGAGCAGCTGTGTCAGCTCCCCTGTCGCTCCTTTAACGCGGCGTCCCTTCTCCATGACAAATCGCGTGAGCGTCAGCATATCCGTTTCAAAGGGGCTTTTGTCGGACATTTTTGCTGGTTACCACTGCTCCTATCTTCTCAGCTGGACGAGACGCTTTCCTGAGCGCGTTGAGGTCCTGGGTAGCTGTTTTATTTTGAGGCGAAGCTGTTGGCTGAGTTTGTTATGGTGTTTCTGAGACCATGTGATGGAGTGCTCAGAATAACTGCACCTCAGACTGGCTCCGCGGGGCCTCCAGTGTGCAGGAAAGGAGCCTGAGATGGGACTACGGCTGAGCAACCACTGCCTTCCCCATGCACTGCAATTAGTGCTGTGTGGATCTAGTAACATATTCTAATTGTGCATTAGACCACTTGTAACACAAAACTCTAACTGGCTGCTTATCTGAAAATGCTCTCCTGCAGCTGCTGCTCCACAGCAAGCTCAGCATAGCCAACGCAAAACACACAATTTCAAGGCACCAGAAATGAAGGCACAGGGCACCAGTAACCACATGTGCCTTAGTGCCCTGTAGCAGAGCACCCAAAACGCTGTGACTCTGGATGGTGAAGATCCCCTCCCATATTGTCTTAGTCCCTGCTTGCTCACCTTTTTTTGGCCTCCCCCATAGAAGAGGGTTTTCAAGGTGTATGACACATCCCAGGGGGATCAACAGGAGGTGCAAGGTGCATCTAGATATGCCTTTATTAAAGACATTGAATGTTTTACATTGCTAGCTGGTCTGCTGCATTCCTGTTTTAATTTCAGTTATAGTTTGGGCTACTTGTAATATTATAGGATTTGCACGAATTACAAGTACTAGTGAGCTATGTCTTGACTGGTTACAAAGTAATTATGTCTTCAATAGGTTACGAAGGAAGCTTAATCTGATTTAAGGATGTCTGTGTCATAACGCACAAAAGGAGATTTTGTGTTGGCTGTGGTATTGTAGTGCACCATGTAAATATAGTGCATGTCCAAGTTTGCAATTATACTGCCAGTAACTCTTTACGAGCAGTATACCTGGATCATACGATGCTAATGTGAAGGTAGACAGAAATGTCAGCTAACTAGGTATATGCTATCATCTGCAACACTGGTAGTACAGATTTTAATTACTGCACTATCATCCCAGTCAGATAAAGCAGTAAGAAAAACTAGATGTTGTATCTTTAACTTTACTTATTGGCAGCATTCTCTTATTTTTTAAGCAGAAGTTCTGGAAACCCCAGAAGAAAAATAAGAAAATCTGGAGTTAAAGAAGAAAAGCTTCATGGAATTTCATTGTTATAATTCATTTAACCCAAATTACTACACTAAAAATCAGGAAGACAGAAACAAAACTCAGTAACAAAACACCTATCTAGCTTTGCTTTTGTTAGTAGGAACTGCAGCTGTAGGCAAAGAGTTTTAACTTCACTTTTCATTCCTTTTTTGATCTTTAGCATTTCTTCAGCTTTTCCTAAAAGTTTCTCTTCACCTATGAACAATACATTACTTGGGGTGTTGTAAAGGGATTTGAATGCCAAAGTTTGAAACTACCCTCAAAGGTCTTAGTGACTGACAGCACCGACCGTTAGCAACAAGTAGAAAGACACGGTTCAGTGCTGCTTGCATCCTGTGTGCTTAGCTTTTGGGCATGTTTATTAAGTCACATTCTAAGGAGAAGTGAGGACTGGTGACTAGAATTCCTCAGGTGGAACAACAGGCAGGTTTTGCACTACGTCCTGTAAGGCAATAGTGGAAGCAAAAAGTGATCTTGAAAGATGTCTTTTTCTCTTTTCTACCACTATGATCTAGTTAAAAGTGTACAATACCGTTCACATCATGGGACAAATACTCCAGACTGCTTTTTGCCAGGTTAGGAGACATTTTTTCCTCGAAGAAACTTTGTAAAAAAACAGAGTAAAATGTATTTAGGGAACTCTGGCATAGCACGTGGCACTATTAATAAAAGAAGGGGACAGGTTTCACATTATACACAGAACCAGATCTGCTGGCTTAAAGTACAGCCATTACGTTCCACACATTATTTCGTCATCATGGTAATGTCAGCCTGACCAGCACTAAAATGCTTTTAATGCAAAATCTCTCCGTTGTGTAGCTAGAATACCAGTAGAATACCCAATCAATTTAGCAAATAAGAAACAGGGTGGGAGTTGGCCTATGGCTTAACTTGTGTCAAAACATCACGTGCAGTTCTTATTTACTGTTGATTCCAAGTGATCTTTTACACTGGTCGAAAAGACAAAGTTCAGATCATTTTCTAACAGAAAGTTTGTTTTGGAGTTGATGGTTCAAAGGATGTTCTCAAAGCTAAGTCTATTATTTACCTTTTTTTTTTTTTTAAACGGAAAAATTCCCAAACACTTTTTATATGTACTGGATATTTTTCAGTATGTATACAGCACAATGTTTTGAGCTGCTGCTCAAATAATGTCCCTTCAATAAGAACTTAACTTTGAGTAATGTGTAAAGAACACAGACTCTACACCCAAGCTTTCCAGAAATACTGCAGCCAACAGTGAAGCAAGAAGAGAAATAAAAGAATAAAACTTGGATAAAAGAACAAGACTGAGTTACATAAAAACTTTGCTCTGTTTCGATAAGTATTGTGATCTTACTGAATGATAAAAACCTGAAGGATTAAACTGAATGATTAAGCAATACATACAATCACCATTTGGGGAAGTGAAGAGGGAAGGGGAGAAGTCCAGTTGTTTCAAAAATCTGTGATGATTCTTTGTAAGTCTGAGGACCACTCAGTAAGATGTAGAAAGGTTAAAAGGGTAGAAAGGTTAAAAAAAATAAAGATCTCAGTTTGACATATCTGCAAGAGATTTGCCTTTTAATACAAAAATTAGAAGCTTTCAGGAAGGGTTCACATGGCAAATAGGCTAGCCCTGTGCCTTAAAGGTGACACTATTTCTAACTGATTTGAAATGTTATTCGCTTGGATGGCAATGGCTGAAATTGGAGCCAGCGACCTTTCACCAAATGCCACAGTTCAGCGCTTTGAGCAGGGCACTGGGTAACGCTGCAGTGGGGGCTGAGCGTGGAAACTGCGACAAATCCACCGTCCAGAGCTCTGGAAAGGGGGCTGTGGAAGGAGGTTACTGAACGGTTCGCTCTGAAACCTGCCTGGACGTGTTCCTGTGTGACCTACTCTAGGTGGCAGGGGGGTTGGACTAAATGATCTTTGGAGGTCCCTTCCAACCTCGAACATTCTGTAATTCTGTGTAATTCTGTGATTCTCCCAGCTCATGGCTACGTGGGGTTGTCATTCAAATGTGGGCTTACATATTACAGATAGAAAGAAAAAGTCAGCTCACAATGTGAAAAAAATGCTAATGATAAGATGTCGGTCTATATGCAAAACGAAACCACTGAAGCAAACATGGACAGTATTGTCTTTCCTTCTATAACCTTTACCTGCTGCCAATATCGTGTCTTAAAAATAGATATACACAGCCCAGGGATTCCTGGAGAGGTTGAGAGCAGAATATAGCCGAGGAATTACTATAACCAGACAAAAATGGCTGCTGTGGATACTATCTGACAAGTTGTGTAACAGACTAGTGAGGCACTGTAATCTAAACTGATAAATGAAAAGCCAGGAAAAAAAAAAAGGCTATAAGGGCTTCAGGCTATCTACTTGGTGTATTAAATAAAAAAAAAATGTGTTAAGTCATGGCTCTTGGGAGGTGTCAATCTGAAAAAGATCTAGAAAAGTTGTCATATGACAACAATAACCATGGATTTTTCCTCTAGGAGTAGCATCCAGAGCCTCAGAGTGTTTTAGAGTCCTTCTCTAATGTGCTTTCTGCTGTAGAGCTGATTTTGTGAGCTTGGAGCCCTTTGAAGTGCTGCAGAGTATGTGCCAGGGCCAGCAAGTAAGGAAGTGGTGGGGACAGGAATATGCAGTTCCTTCGGGAAGAGTTTCAGTGTGTGAGGCAGGAAACTCTGGCTGCTCCGAGCACCTTTACTCCTCATCAGAACTGAGACTCGATCTTTCTTTGGAAATCACAAAGAAAAGACAAAACAGATGCAAGGATTGCATTATTTTTCCCTCTTTTACAAAAGCAGGAACATATCCATATCCCAGTGGTTGGGTGCTCATGTGAAGAGGCAGAGAGGACATCTTTAGGTGATCCTGCTTTGGCAGGGGTTTGGACCAGATGATATTTCAAGATCCCTTCCAAACCCTAACATTCTGTGATTCTGTGATTCAGTGAAAGAGCAGCTTGTGAAGAAAAGCCTAGGCCACAGGAATCGCCCCAGCACACAGATATCCCACTCACTGTCTTGTTGCATGAAGTCCTCTCACATGTCATGGCACAGAGCTTGCAGGTCAGGGTAGTAAACTCTCTCCTTTCAGGCAAGGGCACCTCACTGGGAGATGTAGGTTTGCGCCTTCTCGCAGATGGGAATTAATCAGAAATTAGACAGGTTGTTGTTCGAGGGGTACATGGTTTTGCACATGCATGCCAGGCAAAGTACATGAGACATGGTGTGCTAATTTCCCAGAAGCAAGTTTGGCCCAGGGAGCAGCCAGATCCTGTGCTGGGCCAGACTCATGCCCTCGCAGTGTGAAACGTGAGTGCACAAGCAACAAGAGCTCGGTGGAGATTTCCAGGACTGCTCAAATCCTGTAAGGGCTCAGGTCCTGGAAAGCCTTGTCTTCAGCAACAAAGCTCCACTAGAAACATATTTTTCAGCAGAAACTAGGCATTCAATCTCTTCCGGGAACACATTGTGCCACATCACTTTGGAGAACAGATGCATAAACACACCCATCTAAGGTCTGTCAGTATGCCTGCAAACACTACCTGGGTCAGAACAAGAGCCCCCAGGGTTTTTTTGTGTGTGAGACCTCACAGAGCATGCCTTGGTTACTATGTCCCCTAGGTTCCCTTACACTCTTCTTATTTTACAAGAAGAACCAAGCTCAGGCAGGCTATGCACCAATGTGTAAAAAATTCCTCAGACACATTGGTTTATAGCTCATTCCACCCATGGACAGGGGCTTCCAGATCACGGCTTGTGTGAATGTTCATAGCAGTGTAGCCAACAGTGACATCTATGTGTCCCTTAGTTTGAGTTTGGTGAAGTTAAGTGGGCAGAGGGAAATGTCAGAGACTTGCAGATTTAGACTCATTCAAAAACCTTACAAGCCATAGATATAAACAGCTGTAGAGCCCATCTAGCGCTCAGCATTAATGTCATGTTCCCAGCAGCATGCTCTGAATTTGCGTATTAAATATCAGTCTGCTTTGTGGGCATCTTCTCGACTCATTTCTGCTTGTGCAGCAGAATCCTTTTCCATGGTAATGCGCACTCCTCCATAAATATCACAAAGAACACCTGGTGGGGGTTGCTAGCAAGCAGGTTAATTTCTGGCAAAGACAGTCATCACTGCAGAATGTTACCAAGCTACCCACCTCCAAAATGTCATTCTCCATCTTTGTGGGACTGGATCTGACAGAGTGCCAACTAACAATATTAACCGTATGTGTCAGAATTAACATACACTAATGTACATGTTTCACATACGTTCTCACTTAGAACAAGCCCAGACTGAAGCACAGTGAGTAACATCTGGAGCCTAGAATCTTGTGAAGATGTCCACATTAGCATTTATATTTATAGATAAAGAACCAGAGACTGGTCTAAGAAAGGTCACTTGCTGTTAGAGGCTGCTGAGTTGCCCCCCCAAGACTATTATAAAGAGTCAGATATTCTGGTGGTAGTCTGCAGCTTGTCTGAGAAAACTGAATCTTCTCTTAGTTATTGAATACAACACTGTATTTTCTTGCAGCACATTGGCTTTTTTTCAATCACATATGATAAACGAAAAAGCAAACATTTTCCCCTTGTTTTCATTTTTGATGTTTCCTTTAATGCAATCTCTTAATGCCTTTCATTGAACAATGAAGTTGCACAAGATCACTTTAAAAAAATTTTATGAAAATACGGCTCATTTGCTCTTTTGCTACAGGGGTCAGACAGTTCCGTCTTGCAGTACTACAGTGTGTTCTCTGGTTCATCTGTAAGGATTTCTTCCTATATGCACAGTGACAGTGACTTCAGCAAGCTTTTCTTACTTAGCTGAATGCTTCTTGACAATCTCAAGGTACTCCTTCACATCATCAGGAGATCCCAAGACAATAGGCACTCTTTGGTGGATATCTTCAGGCACTATATCTAGTACTGCTTGATGCCCAGTTGTTGCTATTCCCCCAGCCTTCTCTATAACAAAAGCCATGGGATTGCATTCGTAGAGCAGTCTCAGCTAGAAGACAAATATCAAAACAGCAATGATCAGCCCAGTCAATACTGAGAATCATGAAACATAAACATATTTGATGTTTGATTTAAAACCAATCAACACCCCAAGTACTCCATGTTTCATGTAAGCTTTGGCTCAAGAATGAAAAGGCGTGGGGTTTTGTTTTAAACAAAACACAGTGAATGCTGGTAGATTTGCCCAGTTTGAGTGCTTTCTCCATAGCTCATGTTTGCATTGTGCTCTTTAGACAGAGATGAAGCTTGTGTGTGAGACAAAACCTTTAACAAGGCAGCAGACCACGTAGGCCTATGTGAAAAGAAAGAAAAACACCAGACCCAAGTGTGCCATTAGGTTTCTCTAATGAATAACTGCATCTTATCTGCAACCTGAAGCAATAATTTACGGACAATTACATAATAGATGAAAGGTCTTTGCTGAATAAACAGTCCTGCTGTCAGCCTGTATGTGTGTGATCTTCCCTGACTGACTGTGGTCCTGGGAAAAGCAGTCAGGCATAGTTCCTCCAGATGAGACAGTGACCACAAAATTTTTAAGTTCTCTATTCTTGTAAATGTTAGTAGGGGGGACAGCAAAACTGCCACTTGGGACTTCTGAAGGGCAGACTTTGATTTTTTGGGGAGGTTATTTGATAGAATCCCTTGGGAGTCAGTTTTGAAGGGTATAGGAGTCCAGGAAGGCTGGACACTCTTTAAGGAGGAAATTTTAAAGGCACTGGAGCAGGCCAGCCCCATGTGCCTTAAGATGAGCTGGCAGCATAGAAGATTGGCCTGTCTGAATACGGACATTTGGCTTTAAATCAGGGAAAAAAAGGAAAGTTTATGGCCTCTGGAAAAAAGGGTAGACCACTCATAATGAGTACAAGGATATTGTCAGGTCATACATAGAGATGATCAGAAGTTCCAAATCCCAGCTAGAAATTAATTCAGCTTTGAAAGTAAAGGACAGAAAGAAAAGCTTCTATAAATACATAAACAACAAAAGAAAGACCAAGGAGAGCCTCCATCCCCTGCTAAACCCAGGAGGAAATACAGTGACAAAAGACAAGGACAAGGCTGAGGTGTTAATGCCTTCTTTGCCTCAGTCTCAAGTAATAGAAACACCTGTACTGAGAGAAGCCACCCCTCTAAGCCAAGAGACAGGAGCCAGGAGCAAAATGTTGCCCCCTTAATCCAGGAGGAGATGGTCAATGACCTGCTGTTCCACGTCAATGTCCAAAAATCTATGGGGCCAGATGGGGTACACCCCAGAGTCCTGAGAAAACTGGCAGGGGGGCTCACCAAGCCACTGTCCATCATTTATCAGCAGTCCTGGCTGATGGGGGATGTCCCAGCTGATCGGAAGTCAGTGTAACACCCATCTATCAGAAGGGACAGAGGGATGATCCGGGAAATTACAAGCTTGTCAGTGTGACTTCACTCCTAGGGAAGCTGATGGAGCAGATCGTCCTGAGTTCCATTATGCAGCACATGCAGGACCCTCAGATGATCAGACCCAGTCAGCATGGGTTTGTGAAGGGCAGGTCCTGTTTAACAAACCTGATCTCCTTCTATGACTGGGTGACCCGCTTGCTGGATGAAGGAAAGGCTGTGGATGTTGTCTGCCTTGACTTTAGTGAGGCATTCGACACTGTTGCCCACAGCATTCTCCTAGAGAAACTGACTGCTCTTGGCTTGGATGGGCATACACTTTGCTGGCTAAAAAACTGGTTGGATGGCTGAGTCCAAAGAGTCATGGCCAAGGAAGTTAAATCCATGGTCACGAGTGGTGTCCCCCAGGGCTCAGT
>NW_009735867.1:0-59286 GCF_000703405.1 Apaloderma vittatum | reverse complement strand
CCTAACATTCTGTGATTCTATGATTCTGTGAGATAAAGTGATATTCAAAGAAACAGTGCATACATATGTGGTATGTTTTCAAAATGCTTCCAGCTAGGTGCTTTTTGAGGGGTAAACATAGTGTGAGTTAGTGGTTTATCACTTGCAAAGAAATTTTGTACAGTTTCTTTGAGAGAACATGTGTGCACTGAAAATAAAATGCCAAAATAATTAATTTAATTTACATTGTTAATTTCTTTGATTATCTAATTCTCTTGCAGATGGATATTGATTCCAGTAGTCTGCTCTCCTCTTGGTTGAACCAGTCCCTCCTTGCATTCTTCATCGACTGGGTTAAACAGTGTAGGGCTCTTACTCAGCCTGCTGGAATATATCTGTGACTGAAACATTGGTTTAAGGCCTGCTGAATTGAATGGAACTCAATTCTGATCTTAAGTGTGCAATAATAATTTTTAACTGGGCCTGATGTGCAGTAATTGCTGTTCTGTCCTGAACCCAGTAAATGAGCAGCAGCTGATAAACAGGTTCTTTAAGTGGGAAGAAGATTGAAGGGAGGAGAACATCGGTTCCATTCCACTTGGAAAAGGGGAATTGTTAGACACAGGTGTGCTTTATGAAAGGTATATGATTTAAGCCACCCTAAATTAATCTTACATCACACAGGTAGTTATTAATCTGAGATATGACCTTAATAGAGAGAGAAGACCTTGAAATGAAAAGCCTAAAGCTTAACTTTTATAGCAATTGGAAGAGTACCATTCCATGTGAATTATTCAGTGTACATTTTGAACAATACCCTTTTCATAAGTAGACCAAAAGCTTCATCTCTCTGAGTAGCTATAGACTGTATTATGAGATATGTAGAATTAACACAGAATTAACTCAGGTTAATTCTTTTTCATGTTTCATGAAACACAGAACATGAAAAATAATGCAATATATACTAATACCAGTTTTAACGGTATTTGTGCTGTTTGCTTCTGGAAAGACCTGACTCCCACTCTTTCAGTGGAATTACATCTGCATATCATTTATTTTTGTTCCAGGGTAGGACTTTTGTTTTATGTATTGGATATTACAAACATTTTGTAAGACTGACAGAGTTACAAAAATTGTATCAGGTACCTTTCCTTTGCTTCCAATCCTGCAAGCTATTTGGGCACACCATTCTGGTGTACAGTCAGGAAAGCTGAAGAAGTACAGAAGGAGCATAGGTGGGCAAGCCAGTTCCAAAGCCAAATCTACATCTGCAGTAGTGTCTTAAGTTAAAGCTTGTCATCTTAAAAACCCTCATAATATGATCTTTTCATATATACTTTCTATGATATTTTAGTCAGTGACTTGATTGATTAGAGTATTTCCAGAAATGCCAATTCCAAGCAAAATATTTTTAGCATTTAATAGTATCCTTGTTTGCACCAGCAATGTTCTTTTGGCCAGTTGCAGAATTCAAACCAAAACCAGCTAGAACAACAACAACAAAAAGACAACAACCAAACAAAAACCTCATGTGATATATTTTCAGGTCGGTGTAACTAGCATGAGTTTAAGTTCACTCAGTCAAATGTCACACAATCTGCAGACCAAGAATTATTTACATAAAATAATATTACCGAATGTTTTAATGAATTAATGGAAAATGGCACAATGACTGCTTTTGTATGACCAAAATGAGAAATTCCGAAATACGGAAATTTATCTAAACGTGCAGACTTGAATACAGGAAGCTTGTTAGCATTCCAGTTTCCATACTGTCTGAGTGATACTTGAAAAAATCGTAGAGACCAGAGTGTCTCTATCACGCTGGCATAGATAGATTTTTAGCACTTACGGGCCTGATATGCCATCAAAAAATGCTAAAGCTTCGCAAAATAGTATTTCGAAAAGAAGACCCAACTTACACTGCCCCAGTGTCCCCAAGCCAGAAAGAGAACTGAAAGAGATGGGTTATATTAATGAGCTACCAATTGTCTTTTACTGAACTGATGATTCTTGCTGTAGTGGTAATGTTTTTTGGCACTGAGAAAGAATTGTTCTTGTAAGGGTTAATAACTGGCAGGATGAAGCTGCTATTTTCAGGTAAAAAGGAATGCCCATTTTGTCGCTTTTTTATCTTTACTTAAACACTGTATCAGAATGGTATTTCTTGTTTTCTTTATTTCCTCAGATGATTACTGGGTTGGGAACTAAAAATTAGTGGGTTACCATAGTGATCTTTGTATCACTTCCCTGACACAGGAGCCTCTGTCTAGTTTGTACCTTTTTTACTGAAATCTCTGTTCTTCTGCTAGACTACACTTTGTGTCATATCTTTACCTTGATGACTAGGTGTACGGACGTTAACTTTCAATGTCATAATTTTTCTGTTTGATGTATGAAGATTTTTTCTTGTAAGCACTTGTCTGAACTAGCATGTGTAGTATTTGTATTTTGATACATAGGAATCTTCCCTCTTGCTTGCAGTGTTTCAAAGCTGGACCCTCTGAAGACTTCAGGTCCACCAGCACATCTCTCTAACGTGTTAGGAAAATGTATAACTTTTCATAGAAAATGTCACATTTTACTTGAACTGGAGTTTGATAGGAAATGAAATAGGAGGTTGCACTTCCAAAAAGCATTCTTCAAACATACATAGATCTGGAGTATTTTGTATAGGCTATGAGCAAGTATTTAGTAACAAATTGTTGTATCTTTACTATGAAGTAATTCATTGTGCAAGCAAATATTGAAAGTCAAATCCAGTGAAGACAGTGGAAGAAGGGTTTAATTAATCTGATTGGAAAGCATTTGCTTTTACTAAGAAGTCAGGAAGCAAAAAAACTGATATTCTAGGAAACACTGAGTTTCTCTCAACAGAGCAAGGCGTTCTGAAAGTATAAAAAACAAGAGAAAGGGTGTGAATTTAATTCCCACCTTATTGAATCTTAATTGGAATAGGCAATTGACTCCCTGCTCGTATTACTGTCATCTCATAGGGAGGTTCTAACAGAAAGTTGTTTTTCAAAGATTATAATTGTTTCATTGTTGTTGTGTGGAAGGTATGTAAACTTACTATGAGAAATCCCTCTCTGTGGGCAGAATCTGTCTTCAGAGCATGCTGCCTCTAAAGATATTTCTGCAGTTGGGTAGGGCTTAGGTTACACAGAAGTTACAAATGCTGAGCATTACTTTTCAGTTTGGCAGGCAGATTTAATATGAAAAGGAGGGATTAAGAGAGCAGAAGGTGAAATGGCTAAAGATAAAGAATACTTTTCCTTCAAAAGTGTATGTCTAAGCATGTGGGTGTAGCCAATGGAAAAATCTTGTGGTAGGACACAGAGATAACCCTGGTCTCTTTTTAAGTACCAATTACCCTTTGCCAGAATTATCAGAGACAAGGTGTTCTGAAGTTCTTGCTCAGGGTATTATTGCTGTCTAGCTTCTACTTCCTAGTTATTACATAATTCCTGCACTTGCTCTTAACTGTATTGTAGAGATTAGATGAGCAGATAACAATGTTGAAACCCTTCCTAGACGTTTTTGACTCCTACCCAAGACATTTCCTAAAAGCTTGCTTCCTAAAATTGATTTCCTAAAAGACTGCTTCCAACTTGCTATTTTGGATAGCTGCTGAGAGTTGTTGCTTATTAGAATCTCTTGGAAAAAATAATGATATCTTATAAAACATGGATAGCCTACCCCTAAATTCTGTACCAGTTCTGAGTGGCTTCAGGTGTCAAAATTCCCACTTAGTTTCCCTTCTCTTGCTAATCTCTTAATCTTTTTTCTCCTCTTTGTGATGTCTACCTGCCAGATGGCATGTACTTCCTATCTAATTTTTTTGTTTAAAATAATTTTTGCTTCAAATTTAGTTCTTCACCTTACGTAATTCTGAGAGGTTAACTTTTCTCTCTTTTCCTACAATTTTTAAAGGACTAAGATGCCAAAGCAGTGAATGAAGTGCAGGTATTATGAATAGACAGATGTGAGTATTTTGTGCTGACTAAACCATTTGAATAGACCATGCTATACCTCACATGTCTGTATAAATATCATTAGTGTGATTCTACTGCCAGAGTGATGTCAGATGTTAAACTGTATTTCTGTATGTCTTCTCTATTTCTTCCACTTCTTCTGAAAGCACATGGCGCTCATATAGTATTTGTGCAGGCCTTCACAAGAGTTTGTTAAGACTTCCACAGCATAAAAGCTTAACCTTGTTCTGTCTAAGGATTAAGCTGGGAGAAAGGTCATGTTCTTGCAGTGGGAGATCATCTTAACCAATTTCCTGAGGGGGAATATCAGACATTGGTTCCTGAGCAAGGGAGAATTACAATAATGTTTTTAAGTTAGTAGTTCATTCTGCGATTTCATGGTATAGAAGAAAAGTGTGGATATAAAATGTATAATGTACTTCTGAATTATGCACTGAAGAGGAACCAACTTCATTTAAGTAGTATAGCAGTCTCCTATTATTCTACAAACACGAGGAAGAATGTTTACTGGTACATCTGTGTGGGCCAAGTTGGAATGAAAGTTTCTTTTGTTTAGTTAGTCAGACAGTCCAATTTTCTCTCTTGGCATGTCTTCTGTCCCTGAGCGGGAACTTACGTCATAATTTCTGCCATTTCTGGAAAAAAAGAAGAGCTGATTAATCATATGAATCATAAGACTTAAAAAGTAATAACGTGGCAATATACAATGTACATACTATACAGGCCAGTCTTGCACTTTGAAGAGTCAAATTGATTAGATGATTTACCTTTTCTCCTTGACATCTGTCATTTATCCGTCACAATGCTTACTGAAAAGAGATATATATCTATGGCACATTTTCCAGATCAAAAAGGTAGGATTCATGCCTGTAAATGTATTTTGTAACTCAACATACTCTTTTAGTGTTGTGAAGGGAAATGGTAAACCTGTCTTGGTATTTAATTGTAATGACCCAAACTTGTCTTCTTATTGGGTCTGGTAGCTGATTTGCAGACAGTAGTAGATTTCATTCTGGCAGCAAATCGAGGACACGGGGTACTTGGTAACTTAGTGAGTTCTTTTCTCTTTTGCTTGATTCAGGGAACTGACCATCTCTAGTGGATTTTTTTAAGGAGTGAGGGAACTGATACTTGAAAACCTTACCCATACAACTGAAATACTTAATAGAAAATTTTATTTAAATGAAATACTACTTGTAAGCACTTTGTGGTAAGAGGTAAAACCAAAAACATTTTTTAACTTTGCCCATCTACTACATTTTATGTAGGGTTACTTTTCAAGATGAGAAAATTATAACACAATTTTCCAAGGGGTTTTGCATTTTTTGGTAATTTTTTTGAATAGTTGTTAGCTGTAATGGGTAATTACTGGGAGTAAGAATGGCTTAATTCTTATTTTTAATGAGTCTGGTGGCCAAAGGCATAGAAGGGCTGACAGACCTAGTAGGGATGATAAGCAGCTGAGAGATGAGAGGGGAAAAAGCAGTAAAGGTTGTAAGGTAATTTAAAGACTGATTCTTTAATGTTTTAAATAATAACAATCTGTATAGTCAAAAAATGATTTTTTTAAAAAAAGATAGAATTTGTTAAAATCCAGGTGGACTACATGGAGGAGTAATTTTGATCAACAAAATTTCACTGAAGTAGGAACATACGATTAGGTCAGCCTGAGGCCAAATGTAGGTATGCTTTCATGCCAGTGCAAAGAAATTTAATGTAAAATAAAATATCAAAAGCAAACAGCATAGTTTTAACTGAAGTTTTCAGTTTAAATTCTGCCACAGAAAATCAATAGAAGGAAAATTAGTTGAGGAGACAGTGTAATACCAATGGACAAATTGATTCGGGTCTAAACTCTAGAACACATGAATCAAGAAACTGTAGAGCCAAGATGGGTAAGTCAACAAATTCTACCAGCAAACAACACTGTGTTAGGGCTGCAATAGTGCTTCATCAAGGTGATGAAGCAAACTAAGGATCCTTTGAAGGCAAATATAAAGGTAAAAATAAATACCAGAGTGAAAAAGTAAACTATTGTTAGCTTACTATAGGCTGGCTAACTGTCGTGATGAAGTAGAGGCTAATTTTCTTCCAAGAAAGCAGTCTAACTGCAGAACTTAGAATAAGGGAAGCTACTCAAAGTGTGAGAAGAGTTCAAGACAGCTTAGTTCAAAATACTATTATTTAAAGTCTGTTCTGTAAAATGGCAATATTAGTCTCACTATTTGATATGCTCTTAAGAGAATTTGGAGACAGTCAAAAAGATAAAGTGATCTCTAAAGGTGGAAATGTATTTTTATATGCTTTCTTCTTAAATATGTAGGAACTTATGCGTGCTACTTACAAAAGAGAATTAGTCTTAGTATCCAAAAAGGTAGCAGGATAAAAGACCTGAGTATACAGTAGGCATTAGAAACCAGTAGATGTCATATAAAGAAATCTTGTCCTTGCAATGAAAGGTAAGCAGGAATTTTACAAATCAACATAAAATCACAGTTAGGCAAAAGAAAGAGCAAGAACCAAAATACTGTCCTTCTATACCAAGAAAATGACTGTGCTGAAGGCCTAAAAAACAATATGAGAAGCTTTTTCATGCACATCACAATAATAAAACTCATAGGCAACCGGAGTGCCAAGGACAGTATGGCCATAGCAGGTGAATTCTGTGGCTTGAGCCTCCTGCAGAAGGACATACAGAGGTAGCCACAGTAGAACTTTTCTTTGTTTTAGAAGAAATTGGGAGAATGTCTGAAGGAAGAGCAATTTTAAAAGAACTCTGGCAAGGTTGCTCTACAGGTTTTATTGCTGAGCACAGTGTTCTATGTTATGGGATACCCCTTTGGTCAGTTGGGGTTAGCTGTGTCCCCTCCCAAACTCTTGTGCCCCCCCAACCTCCTCACTGCTGGGGGGCAGCATGAGAGGCAGAAGAGGTCGTGACTCTATGTAAGCACTGGTCAGCAGTAGCTAAAATATCCCTCTGTTATCAACATCATTTCATCACAGATCCAAAACATAGCCCCACACAAGATACTATGAAGATTATCAACTCTATCCCAGCCAAAACAAGCACACTACTTTACATGTAATTTTATTTTCTATCATATATCATAAATGAAATCTGAAAAACCAGAACACTTGAGAAATTGACAAAACTGCCAAGTTTACTTTTTGTCACCAAAGTAAACACTAATATTTTGTAACTTCACAATAATTAATGATAGGAGCAAAGAACAAAAAGTTCGTTTCATGCACATAATTCTTTAATCTCCTGTGTTTACAGAAGATTTATGATACCATTCCTGGCCCAAGTTGTTCATTCTGTGCTACTTGGAAATGGATTTTTTTTTCCTTACTCTCCTTTTATTAGCCCCTGTAAAATACCTCCAAGTCTGAAAAGATCAGATTCAGAGTGGGAGAGGGATCAAAGTTTCATGTATTCTACTGCCAAGTGTCCTATTTATTCTTTTGTTTTAAAACGTCATGAATGGTTTTAAAGGCACTGAATGTTTACCATACAAAGGGATCCCATCTGGTTTTCAAAAACCTTCTTTGGTGCATCTTACAAATGATATGGCAGGTTTTGCTAGAACTTAGACTTCAACACTGCAGAGTAACTCTAATGGGCTTTTTCACCTATGGGTCTGCAGTGCAAAAAAATCCCGAAAAGTTTTGTTGAAATTTCTCCAAATATCTTCAGAGTTGTGGTTCAGGACAAGAATGCTGCAGTAATGTAAAGCATATTGCTGCAATTATTTAATGATAACATTCAGGAACAGATGTATTTGTTTACTGTTTGAAGAGCTTAAATCTTCACATTCTCCCACTTTTACATCAGCAGTTGTGTTTGGCAGCCCTTAGCAACTGCTTACAGCTGGATGAGTTCCTGTGGATTTTCTTTCTACTGGTCACCATTCCATTCTGACAGTAATTTGCCTGTACTTCCACAGTGCACTCCAGGGCACATCTCATTCAGGAAAAAAATCTAATCGAAAGTGTCTTGGGTTTTTAGGACACTCATATAACAAATATGGTAAATCATAATTTTTAATAGGAAAGGGGGGGTGAATTTTTTGTTTGTTGGATTAGATTTTTTTAATGTTGTTTGATTTTACACGGTTAGAAGCCATGTAGTTAGATCTGGGGATCAGAATGCTTTTTGTTATAAGCTGCAAGAAAACATGACTTTCCTGTTGTACTCATTCATTTGAAATTGCTTGTCCCATTTGTGATCATTGTCCAAAAAGAAGTGTGCTACTTTCAAAAGTAGTAATGAAAAGTACCGTTTTAAGATAATGTGCCATCTTACCTCAGTGCTTTTTTTTAAAAATGGCATAATTTAGATTTTTATATAGTGGTTTTTGAGTACAAGTGAAAAATGTGTTTGACAGCCCAGTATATTTCATCCTTTAAGCAGACAGGTGGTAGACTTTAACTCAGTAATGCCAGCGTGTTTCACCTCTGCTTGATTAGAACCCAGACTAACGTAATTTTCAGAATTGCTTCGTACCTAGAGTTGCCATTGGCATCGGCCACTGAGTTCCTGTGGTTTCTTTTCATACTCTAATCTATTAGTTTAAGGGCTACTAGTTTAGGCAGCAGCTAATTGACAAAATGTAAACCAGAACGACAGTGGTTGTACGTGTTTTCAGACATCAGAGGTTAGACCACTGTTGTGTACAGTGAAATTTAAAACAGCTGTCATTTGATGATTTAAATTACTAAGACACCTGTGGTATTATAGGTTGGAACCAATAACACATTGCCAATCATTTCCTTGTAGATAACTCTTAGAAACACTGTTCAGTGTGTTTCATCGTTGAGAATGTTCCTGTAATAGCCAAGCCTTTACATTTTTCTCAAGATATCTAGTTGATTATTACTAAGCACAAAATACCTTTATACTGTATCAAGGGTGTGGTGGCATAACTAGATGGATAGATGAGGGGAGGGCAGTGGATGTGGTCTACCTCGACTTCAGCAAGGCTTTTAACACTGTCTCCCATCGCATCCTCACAGCCAAGCTTAAAAATTGTGGATTGGATGACTGGGCAATGAGATGGATTGGAAACTAACTGGGTAAAGGACAGGGCTCAGAGAGGTGTGGTCAGTGAGGCAGAGTCTAGTTGAGGGTGTCCTGCAGGGGTCAGTACTGGATCCAGCCCTATTCACTGTATTCATCAACGAACTGAACGAAGGCATAGAGTGTACCCTCAGCAAGTTTGCCAATGATGCAAAACTGGGAGTAGTGGCCGACATGCCAGAAGACTACGCTGCCATCTAGCATGACTTGGACATGCTGGACAGTTGAGCGGAGAGAAACCTCATGAAATTCAACAAAGGCAAGTGTAAAGTACTGCATCTGAGGAAGAGCAACCCCATGTGTCAGTATAGATTGAGGGCGGACCTACTGGAAAGCAGCTCTGGGGAGAAGGACCTGGGAGTCCTGGTGGACAACAGGCCAACCATGTGCCCTCGTGGCCAAGAGGGCAAATGGCATCCTGGAGTGCATTAAAAAGTGTGGCAAGCACGTTGAGGGAGGTTATCTTCCCCCCTCTACTCTGCCCTGGTGAGGCCTCACCTGGAGTATTGTGTCCAGTTCTGGGCTCTCCAGTTCAAGAAGGACAAGGAGCTACTGGAGAGAGTCCAGCATAGCGCCATTAAGATGATTAAGGGACTGGAGCATCTCCCATATGAGGAAAGGCTGAGAGAGCTGAAACTGCTTAGCCTGAGGTGGCTGAGAGGGATCTCATCAATGCTTATAAATATCTAAAGGGTGCGTGTCAGGAATAAGGGGCCAGACTATTCTCAGTGGTGTCCGGTGAAAGGATAACAGACAATGGTCACAAACTAGGAGGTTCAACCTAAACATAAGGAAGTACTTCTTTACTGCAAGGGTAACAGCAGTGGCACAGGCTGCCCAGGGATGTTGTGGAGTCTCCATCTCTGGAGACTTTCAAAACCTGCCTAGATGTGTTCCTGTGTGAACTACTCTGGGTGATCCTGCTCTGGCAGGGGGGCTGGACTTCAGAGGTCCCTTCCAACCCCTACCATTCTGTCATTCTGTGAAGAGGTGGATTTGCATTTGAAGAGACCCAGCAGGACACAGACAATCATCACTGTATCAAAGTACAGTGTTCCAGGCCTCCGATCTTGTCTGAATCCCTTTATGGTCTGCAGTATGCATAACTATTGTTGAAATTACAGCAGGGTGTAGGATTTCCACTTAGTTAAGACTGTAAGAAAAAGAAAATAAAAACTCAAAATTACAAATGTACTTTAAAGGTAATCAAATTCCTTATTATTCTGTGATTTATTAATAACTATTGCTCTGATAATGAGTAGCCTGTTTGAAAGTATGCAAGATGATGTCTTTGACAAATTGTTTCTTGTCCAAAAATGACAAGCATGAGAATTACGGGAACCATAGAAAAGCAGTGGCTAGAATAAGGGATTTAAGTTTCAGGTGAAATTGGAAAGAAGAAAATGACAGAAGCAAGTTAATCAGAAGTGAACGGATGAAGCCTTATTTAGCTTAAGCTGTATGGTGTAGTTGTCAATGACACAATAGTATTTGCTAAACAGTTCGTTAAGCTGACATTTGCCTGTATTCTTAGGGGGAATGAGTTAGTTGAGATAGAGTTTGACACGTATAGCCCTTGACATTTTAATGCAAGTTTAAGCACTGCATTTCAAACAGTTCATATACTCATTAGCAAGGCACAGAAGGGAGCTGGGCTTTCACTTACTAAACCATTAATTTATTAAGATACTGAGATTTTTATTAGAAATACAGCAAACTGTGCCAAATGCACTATTTTTTATATGCAACTATCATATGTATTTATGGATGCTGAGTTCTGGCATATGCTTCCATCTACTATTCTAGTTTTGAAACCAACTTTAAGGATAGGTTAGGGCTTGCACTAAGAAAACTCACCGAGTTTTTCTCTTTAGGGATTAAGTATAAGATGCCGAGAGATTAATTAATCAACAGTAATTTTACATCTACTGCAAATGGGCTATTTGCTACAGATAATTATAGCTGGTATTGAGTAGGAGAATTATGAGAGCTACTGAATCACCTGTGGAAAAACTGTTCAGCATTGTCCATCTTCATATTGATGTGCTTGCATAACTTGAGAATTGTAAATCATGGAGTACCTTTCTTGTTAAATCATTTTAAGACTGACATATCTGTCTTCTCCACTGCTGATTATCAAGTAGATAGTCTTTTTGTGCAGGGCAGAACCTTTTCTCTCCTTCATGCTGTTGTCTGAGTTTAAATTTTAATAAGAAATTGACCTTTCTTGACAATATTTAAGGTTCAGACCACGACCTGACATGGAGCATCAGACTTGAAGCTCACAGTCTTGATACAATGTCTGAAATAGACTACTGAGTACTTGAACAATATAGGTTCTTTACCACAACTAGCCAAAAAATTATTGTAGAGAGAAGTTCCTGCTCCATCTTTGTGACAAATTACAATAACTAACTTTCACTTTTTATGAAAGAATTAAATCTTCCAGTTTATTTGTCATTCAATATATAGATATGCATCAGTGAAAAGCGTACTTGCTAGTGATGCTGCTTTCTTGAAGGAAAGTGAACATAAAAACTGCATATGACATAGCCAAACAGCTGGGGTTTTTTATATCCTACAAACAGCTTGAGATTGACTGCACTCAGATTGCTTGGCAAAGTAACTATCTTCAAAATCAAAGCTCTAAGTAGAAAAATAAACTGCTTGGATTCATACATGGATATTTTAAATTTGAATGAGAAAATTGTGTGTACTTAAAATTCCTAAAAACTTTGTTGAAGTGTGTTTTTTTTAAGTATCTTAGCAGTCGATAATGCACTTTTGTGCAAAGCAATAGAATTCTTACTGTTGCATTGAGTAAAACAAGAGAGGCAACTGACATGCTGCATATTTAGATGTCAGTTCATGCAAAATGTGCATAGAAGGAGAGGCAGAAAGGCTGGTTCTGTGACGAGCAGTGGTGGTGAGACACATCTGAGAACAGTCCCCAGCACTGACTGTAGCAAATGACTGGAGCAACTACCCCAGTACAGGAGACCCCTTCCAGGCTGAGGGAGGATGCAGATCTTCATCTCTGATGCTGCAAGAAATATCAGGGACCTCTTGCTGAGGCTGAAGCTGAAACAAATGGTGTCCTTGCCCGCAGAATGTTTGGTCTGGCTGGGAATTCATGTCACCAAGCAAAGGAACTTCAGGAGGATATCAGCAGACTGTGTGACATCAGAAGTGACAGGCACTATGGATATAAGAATAACAGCAAATAAGAAAGTCGGCAGAAACAAAATGATGTATGAGATCTCTATGAAACAAAATTCAGCACTGAAAATTGGGACAGAGTAGACCTTATGTTGTATCAGCAACTGCCCGGGCAGAACTGTGGAAGTGAGTGAGTCTTGCCAAAGGAAGGCTGAGAGTATAACCTCTGCCTTCTGTAACCCTTCGGCAGACTGTGTAGGTGTCAGAATAGAATGTAGTGTCAAAGAGTGTTTTTAAATACCTGAATGTTCTTGGTGCAGCTAGTAAAGGAATCCATGAGTTACTCAAGGAACAGTGCAAAGTTCCTTGTTCAGAGTATTAACTGCTGAAAAATTGTTATGTAAAAATAACCTGGAAATACTTAAAATGCAGTATCCAAGGGGAATGAAATATGTCAAAGTACAATTTAAAAATAGAAAAAAATGGTCAAACAGCTCAAAAAATTTCAGACAGCCTGGAGTTCATTTAAAGATAGCATTACACACACACACATTTGCTACATTTAAGAATGGTTCCCAAAATCCTGCAAAGTTTTTGAAACATAAACTAAGGAAACATAAGAGATATTAAAAGTAAACTAGCATAATTTATGAATGGAAGTCATGTATTTTCCTCCAAATGAGAAGAAGAGGTAGATTAGATATAAGAATGAAATTATTCACCATGAGAGTCATGAAGCACTGGGACAGGTTACCCAAGGAAGTTATAGATGCCCCATCCCTGGAAGTGTTTAGTGCCAGGTTGGATGAGGCTTTGAGCAACCTGGTCTAGTGGGAGAGAGGTGTCCCTGCCCACAGCAAGGGGGTTGGAACTAGATGATCTTCAAGGTCCCTTCCAACCTTAACCATTCTATGATTCTATGGTTCTGTGATTCTATGAAAATAAGCTCCAGCAAATAAAATGTTAAACTGCAATAAGGATTCGGAAAAGATTCTGAGTGACTGAATATGAAGTTAAAGTAACACTTTTTTTCAAACACATCAGATTCGAGAAGACTGCCAGAGAATTGGTGGGCTGAGAGATGATCAAAGAGCGTTCAAGAAAGATAAGGTCATTGCTGAAAAACTAAATTAATGATGTGAATCAGTTTTTGCTATAGAGACTGTCAGGAGGGTTTCTGCACTGGAAACATTATTTACAGGAGAGGAGTCGCAGAAGCAGTTGCAAACTAGGTTGTTAACTGAAGAGGCACAGAAATAATTGATAAATTGGATAGTGAAAATGAACTGAAGGCTAAAATAGGTGAATTACAACAGTTATTATTTAACCCCTCGCTTACAAATATTCTCAGTAACTGGAGAGTGTGGAGTGTCAAATGAAACACCAGGTTTTTAGAATCATTCTTTAGGAATCCAAGGTAACTACAGATCTGGAAACCTGATATCTGTGCCAGACTAATTAGTAGCAAAGAAATGTAATGAAGGGTAGAGCTAGTAGAAAGATATATTTCTTTGTTCCAATTTAAGAACTAGGAAGTATTAAGTAAATTTAGTAAGAAGCAGGCTTAAAACAGGCAAAAGAAGGATCTTTTTCTCTATGACATGTAAATGAGGTGAGAAAATCGTTATTATATGATGGGTGTAGATTTTAAAAGGTGACCTGGATTCAAGGTGAGACTGAATAAGTTCATGGAAATCCTTTCAGGCTTAGCAAATGTATAGAAATTACCTATAGCTCAGGAGATGCCTGAGGAAGTGTTACGTATGCTTGCCTTGTTGTTAGCGTGCCATTTTGGCTACTGTATGAGGCAGGCTACCTTAGTAGATAGGTCTTTTGGTTCTGACATGGTCCAGACATCTAATGTACTGAGATATCTTTGGTGGTGTATATGTTGTTCAGCATACTTGTGAGCAATCTGTAAAATCGGAACACGGTGCAAGAGCAGTATTTGTTGGTAATGCAAAATTTAAGATAATTTGTTCTACTAGTAGCTTATGATACTAAAGGAAAAATGCTATATGAAAATTAGTGTTGCCAAAATAATACATGTAAGAAAAAAAAATGTTTGAGTGCTGATGGGCTAGTGGTAGACTAAATTCTCTTCAGAATAGAGAACTTGTAGCAGTTCTCTAAAAAAATTGATTTAACGTCATACTGAAGTTCAAGACCGAAAAGATGTTGAGCACTCAGAGTTTCCTTAAATGCAAAAATGGAACATTGTCACTGAAATAATTTGTGATCCGAGTTCCAGGTTTAAAACAAAATTAAAAAAAACAACAAGAAAACCCAAAACCAAAACCACTCTGCCAGGACCAGTTATTTTTGTTGTTTTTTAAAAAGAAACAAATTTCCTCCCTTTGAGACAAGTGTCTGTAGTAACAAAAAACATAATGGTGCCAAAAAGAGAGTAGAGTAATAATAGAGAAAAGGGCAACTGGCAGACAATAAACACTATGACTCAGATTCACTCTGTAGCTCAGGAAGCATTTATACTGTTCAGTCAGAAGAAGTGATGATGTCGTATGAGAGGGGTCACTTTTTAAATGCCCTGTTTCTTATATTCCTTCCAAATCATTTTTTTGCTGACCTCTGTTGGAGAAAGGGCATTGAATTAAGTATATCTTTGGTGTTACAAAATGGCTTTTTTTTTTTGTTGTTTAAGTAGGTTATGCATTTTTTCAATAACTGTTAGAAATTTTAGTTACAAACCAAGTACAGAAGATAGATAACTAAACTAACTTGAATATATGCTACTTGAATATATGCTACTTGAATATATCCAATCCTGTTCAACATCTTCACTAATGATCTGGATGATGAGGCAGAGGGTACCCTCAGCAAATTTGCTGATGACACCAAACTATGCAAAGTAGCTGATAATGCCAGAAGGTCATGTTGCCATCCAGAGGGGCATTTACAAACTGGAGAAATGGGCTGACAGGAGCCTGATGAAGTTCAACAAAGAGAAGTGCAAGGTCCTACACTTGGGAAGGAACAGTCACATTCACCAGCATATGCTGCGGGCCATCCAGATGGAAAGCAGCGTGGCAGAAAAAGACTGAGGGGTCCCAGTGGACACCAAGTTGAACATGACCCAGCAATTTGCCCAAGGGGCAAAGGTTAATGGTACGCGGGGCAGCATTAGACAAAATATTGCCAGCAAGTCAAGGGAGGTGATCATTCCCCTGTGTTCAGCACTGATGAGGTCGTACCTGAAGTCCTAGGTCCGGTTCTGGTCTCTTCAGTACAAGAGAGATATGGACATACTGGAGCCACTCCACTGAAGAGCCACAAAGGTGATTAAGGGACAGGAGCATTTATACAATGAGAAAAAGCTGAGCGAGTTGGGCGACGTCAGTGTAGGGGAGAGAAGGCTCAGGAGGTATCTCATCAATGTGTATAAATACCTGAAGGGAGAGTGCGAAGAACATGGAGCCAGGCTCTCTTCAGTGGTGCCCAGTGACAGGACAGGAGGCAGTGGGCACAAACTGAAGCACAGGAAGTTCTGTCTGAACATAAGGAAACATTTTTTCACAATGAGAATGACTGAGCACTGGCATGACTTTCCTAGGTATGTTTGTGGAGTCAGTATCCTTGGAGATATTCAGAAGCCATCTGGACATGGTTGTGGGCAACTGGCTCTAGGTGGCCCTACTTGAGCACAGGGGTTTGGATCAGATGACCTTGGGAGGTTCCTTGCAACATCACAGAATCACAGAATGTTAGGTGTTGAGAGGGACCCCAAAAGATCATCCTGCCAGAGCAGAATCACCTACAGTAGGGCACACAGGAACGCGTCCAGGCGGGTTTTCAATGTCTCCAGAGAAGGAGACTCCACAACCTCCCTGGGCAGCCTGTGCCAGTGCTCTGTCACCCTCACAGGGAAAAAGTTTTTTCTAATGTTTTTGTGGAACCTCCTATGATTCAGCTTGTATCCATCGCTCCTTGTCCTGTCATTGGACATCACTGAGAAGAGCCTGGCTCTGTCCTCCTGACACTCACCCTTGACATATTTATAGACATGAATGAGGTCATCCCTCAGTCTCCTCCAAGCTAAAGAGACCCAGCTCCTTCAGCCTTTCTTCATAAGGAAGACGTTCCACTCCCTTCATCATCTTTGTGGCTCTGCACTGGACCCTTCCAAGCAGTTCCCTGTGCCTCTTGAACTGAGGTGCTCTTCTGTAATTTGATGATAAAATCTTTTGGGGTATACAGTTGCTAATGCAGTTACTGTAAAAAGTCGTTATGCCCTTTTGCTTGAATTGTTCTAACTATTGAACTAATTGACAAATCAGATGCCTTTCAAAATGATTTTAAAAAAATATAATTTGGCTTTCATTATGGTAACAGTTAGATGTTTTATGAGACAATGCTTATTTTCCCCAAATATCCTGCTTGTTGGAATATAATCCTGGAAAAATTCCTTGTTAAGGAAAAGCTTTCTAGGGTTGAAATCTACATAGCTTTCACCTAGAATCCAAACTAGTGATTACCTCAGTCCTGGAATTGATAAATAAGTGTTTTCCATAAAACCTGAGAAAAAATTGGAGATTATTCTCTCATGGGGACCTGGATTGTCCAAATTGCAGCAGCCCAATGGGTGGGTTAAAGTATGAATATTTTCCTGGTAGACTCAGCTTTGGATCTTAGCTCTGCTCTAGAACGCCACTGTGGCTCATACTGCAGAACATGTACAGCCAGTGCCTTAGTTGCCTGTGTGAAAATGGGGGTAGTTTTTTCAGGACTCAGAGGTAAATATGAAGTACTCTGATGATGTTGAGGGCCATAATGGTAGACAGATATTGAGGACTGTGTTCACTGAAACGGATTTCAGATCTGATTCAGAAATATTTAGAGGATAGGGGCTGTGCTAATGTCTAGACTGAAAATGTGCTATTGTGCAAATAGTGTTTTAGAAATAGGTGCAAGATTGCGAAGGGACATGAAAAGAGATGGTGTGCTCTGGAAAAACACAGTGATGTCTCACTGTGAGAGTCAAAGTGAAAATATTTTAAGTCTGATTTGTACTTCTTTAAAAAAAGTTATTTAAAATTCTTACTGTTTGTTCTTGATTAATGACAGATGTTCCAAAAGTACTTTTAGTTTCTTCCTTATTCTCTTTTTAAGGAGTAGGAAAAACTTGGACACTCTTCAAGTTGATTCTGAATGTTTCTAGGGAGAAATTAATGATTTCATCACAGATGTTGCGAGGAGGAGAAATAATTTAGAACAATTAATTTTGCCTGTGTAAAATTTTCTCTTTAGATTCATTTTGATAGACCTACCCAGTTGTAATTTCCAAATCTCAGTGCCATTTTAGTATATATACTTGAACAGGTGCCACATAGCTGCATTTCAGTAATTATGAGATTTTGTTTGTCTGGTTTAAAATGAAATTGTGAAACATTTAAAAACAAGCCTGAAAGAGAACATAAATGGAAGTCTTTGTATCTACTAGTTTAGCCTCGCCAAATGGATGTGCTGCTGGCAGATAGATCCATGAAGCCTTTATAAAGGGTGTCTATTCAGAAAAGGATGCCTCTTGTTTTATTTTGTTAATTTACATGTTAATTCTGTAAAACTACTGCTCCAACATGGTGGATTATTTCCTGTTGGTGTCCTCAGACCAAATTTGTTCATTAAAAAAACCCCCAAAACTAAAAGATATGACTGCTGTTTGTCAGCTGTGTCATTTAGGCTCAAGCTGTGTCTATGATTCTTACTTTTCACTCTCCGTGGGGACTTTGTGTTTGAAGGAAGGAGGTGATGGTGTGAAAAAATGTTCAAAAGAAAAGTATTTTCATGCTCACGGTAAGTATTATGCAAAGAAGTTTTTAGGCTTGTGTTCTTACTAAAAGCTTTCTTCTTTGGAAAGATCTATCAATTTCCGCTGGACCTATTGCCACCATCTCCAGGTTTGTTTTGAAGTTTATGGTCCACACATGTTCTCCTCTCTATCTTTTCACCAGGGACTTGAACAGTGTTCTCACTCTGGTCATGTTTTTGTCGAACTTGTACCCAGACCTGTCTCGTTCAGGATCTCCTTGCTTCTTCTGTATTTTTTATTAAAATGTTTTGATTGTACCCTGTCATTTTCATAGGATATTCTGTTTGTTTCCAGTCATCTCCTTTAATTTAATTACTTGTATAAAATCATAGAATCTTAGAACAAATGAGGTTGGAAAAGACCCTTGGGATCATTGAGTACAACCATTAACCCTACACTACAAGCTCACCCCTAAACCATATCACCCAACACCACATCTAAGCGACACTTGAACACATCCGGGGATGGCGATGGAACCACCTCCCTAGGCAGTCTATTCCAGTGTCTGACCACTCTTTCTGTGAAGAATTTCTTCCTAATGTTCAGCCTAAACTTGCCCTGTTGCAACTTTCAACCATTCCCCCTGGTTCTGTCCCTAATTACCTGTGAGAAGAGACCAGCACCAACCTCTCTACAATGTCCTTTCAAGTAATTATAGAACATGATGAGATCCCCCCTCAGCCTCCTCTTCGTCAAACTGAACAGACCCAGCTCCCTCAATCACTCCTCATAAGGTCTGTTCTCCAGGCCCTTCACCAGCTTTGTTGCCCTCTTCTGTAGACAGGAACAAAAGTCAGTCAAAGCTTGGAGAATGTTGTTATGATCTCAGGAGGACCTAGCAATAAGCCTGTTCCTGGAGGTAACATGGCAGAAGCCTGGAGGTGCTGATTCATGCTCAGGCAGGTTGTAACTGATAGTTGCTCCTAGCAAAGTGGCAACTTGTGGTTTTATGTATCTGTGGATACAGTGGAGGAGGGTTCTGGACATGATGAGGTTTAGGGTTTCCCTGTTGTAGGTGGAAATAAGTGAGTTAACAGTATCGCATAGCCAGTGCAAGACAGCAGTTGTTCAATAGTCTATCTAGCACCTGAAAAAACTCCAGGAAAGGAAGAGCTACTGCTTTGTTGGGAGCAGGAGATTTGCTGTCTCTTTCCTTGGTGTGAGGCAGCCACTGCTGAGCAAGTGCCAGCTGGCATCCTCAGTGCAGCTGTTTGCTTAAAGCAGTGGTAATATCATCATGTTCAATGACAGAAGATGGCTGTGTGGGCTGACCTCTCACTCAGAGCACTGTGGTAAGGTGCACAGTACGTTCATGGCAAAGAATAAATAATCCTCTTATTCATTCTAATGTTTCACACATTTGGCTCAGCTTCTGAACATTTTTTCAGTGTGCTAGTCTGTAATAAAAATGCCCCAATTAAAATTTAACACTTCAGAATACAGGAAAATTAATGATTTCTTTCCTCCCTCCCTCTAGGTGCTCATTAACAATATTTTACTATAACTCACATTTTTTCTGCTTGTAGGCCTTTTCCAAGAACAATTCTTTAGCAGCTCATCTGTTTTATTTTGTTGGTTTACAGCTAACGTATGCCATGATCAACTAGAAAAACAGAAGAGGAAGAAAATTGCTTATTTTTTTTTGCATTGCCCTTGATGCTGTTGTTGGGGTCAGGGAGTCTCTTTTTGAAAGAGCCACAGAGCACACTTACCTAGAAGATTTCTAGACGTTAAGACAGACAGGTAGAGAAAGGGTCAATCCTTAGAGAAATCATAGTGTGAGCAGAGATTGGTAGTGTCTTTGGAAAAACGAATGCTGAACAGTGTTCTCAGAGGTGATAAAAACTTTCCTGGCGGACCAGGTGAAAACAGTTGGAACTCAGAAAGCTGCTTCAGCTTGCTGAGAACAATATTTAAGGCAAATAATGTATTGTATAAAGAGGCAGTGGGAAAGGGAAGATGCTTATGGATCCTTATTTGGTCTCATCTAGCTGTTGTAGTTTTCAGTATTTCAAAATTACCTTATCCTCGCTGACCCCTGCAGAATTTTGAGTCCCATTCCAAGTACCCATTCATTTAGTTCAAAATTTTTGATTCAGTTAGTTGGTCAATAACTGGAAAATACCTATTTTAGACTAAAGGAGGATAAATCAGTTGCCGACAGCATGGACACTGTTGTAGGGCCCTTGGTACATGTATGCAGTTTATGCTACAGTCTTCCGTGTTCTGCTCAAAATCTTTTTATTGTGAAGCCTCTCCTTAAGCGAGGTCTGTGGGCACATGGCAGATTTTTTTGGGAAATCTGGTATCTAAAGAAAGAAGGTCTTTCACATTTACAAAGGCATTCACATAGTGCCCGTCATGATATGTGTTGGTATAATCACGGCAGCATTCCTCTCATATAATTCCTTATTTCTTTAATCATTCCCCCTTCAGATTCACACTTCTCTAATTAATGGACGGCCCAGTGCTGATGATCCTTCCCGCGAATTGCTGGAATTCACCTCTGCACGCTTTATTCGCCTGAGATTTCAGAGGATACGGACACTGAATGCTGATTTAATGATGTTCGCACACAAAGATCCAACTGAAATTGATCCCATTGTTACAAGAAGGGTAAGTTCTGACAAGACAGTAGTAATGCACGCGTAGAAGTTCTCTTATACTTCTAAATGCTGTACCTGCCTTTGTTTGCCATAGGAAGTTTGGGGAGATGACTAATACCTGTTTCTAACTGTAAAGATCCCGGTGTTAGAGAATTCCCTTTTCTTAGTATTCTGTTATGTTCTCTACAGCAGAAGTAATGATTGTATCTTTTCTGCTTAACTTTGTTATTAACATATGTAAGATACTTATTAACACAGGCACACCGCCCGCTTGATTGCAAACCAAGGATAGGGTGGCTGGCAAGTGGCTGATAATGTCCTCTTTCCTGCTGCTCAATTTTTTGCTGCCTTTAACATTCCTTGAACGCTGACGCTGAGTAGAATTTCTACTAGTAGTATTATAAGTAGTAGTATAAGGGCCTGAATACAACACTGTAACTGCTGTTTCTTGCCTGTCCACACCCCTATCTCTTCTTTCTGCAATCTGTACTTTCTTCCTATGCTACAGCTCCGTGTCCCTGCTGCTCAATTGTTCTATGTTACTCTATTTTTCCTCTGACTTTTCTACTAAGCATTCAAAAGCTGTTTTGTATACTTTTCCACGCTTTCTTTCTACTCATTTCCTCTTTTTATTGGTCAGCTTAATTTTCTTCCGTGAGGTTTAGGGTGCCACTATAGTAACTCCTGTTATGAAGAGGGAGTGTTGTTAATCTTCTGTTTAGATAGTATCTATAGTGGATAACTGTGAAGAAAATTTGCTTCTTCTGTTGCCCATTTCTGGTTTTCATTTCTTTCTCTAAATATGTAGAGTTCTGGCTATTTCTGACAATTCAGAATGTGGCATTCTGTTTTGCATTACTAACCCAAAAATGCTTCCAGTTGAGTGCAGTTATTGCAGCCTCACTAATGATTAAAACTGCATGATTACCTAAGAGTTCACATTTAATAATTTGATCTAAGTGAACAGCTCAGACTGTCAAGAGGCTGTCCTCAAAGGAACAAGGTGCAACTGACACTTGCCATCCTTAACTGGCTTTTCCTATAGAAGACATTAGTGATGTCACCGTTCCACAAAATAGGAAAAATGAGTAGCCACAAATGATATATTTTCTATATGGTGGAAGGTTAATTATTAGTTACACGAGTTCCCATTTTGTTCAATGTATTTATTAATGATCTAAAAAAAGAGGTTGAATACAGAAACAGCAAAATTTGCAACTAGCATATTTTTGTTTGGCTTAACCAGTTGTTAGGATGTTACAGAACCCTCGCCAGAACGGGTGAAAATGGATACAATGGCCCGTGAGATTCAGTTTTTATGGATGCCCTAGTGCGTGACTATAAATATCTGTCCACCCTTCTTTCTAGTTAGCGCTGTTAGTCCCCACCAAAGGAAAAATAGAAATTGTCAAAGGCACAGCAAGAGGTCCAAAGTTATTTAAATCTCAGCAATGAAGACTATTTCGTGGTTGTTCAAAAGGCCAGTAGTCGAGTGAATGCCCAAGTAAGATGGAGGGAAGGTGAACAAAAGTGTTTCTTTCTCAGTTTTTGTTCTAGCCTTTTTCTTCTCCCCATCATCATGCCTTTTTGTGTTTTCTGAAGGGAATAAATTCTACAGCATTTGACTTCTCATTATCCTGTGTGCATATAGCCCTCTTCTCCTCTTATGCTGGGTGTATGCTGTGTGTAAATTGACATGGCTCTTGTGACTTCAAACAAATGGAACTTTGCTGATTTATGCCCTTTCTTTCACTAAGCCTGAATCTGTTGATCAAGACGCAGCTTGGATTACACTGTCTGCTATATTTGTAATAGATCAAAAAAGAAATAAAACAGAACCTGACAGTTTTGTCACCAGAAATGAATTCTGTAGTTTGGCACCTGCATTTTACAATCCGCTTAGCAATTCAAATTCTGTTTTGTCTTACAGTATTACTATTCTATAAAAGATATCTCTGTTGGAGGTATGTGTATATGTTCAGGCCATGCAAAGGCTTGTCCACTGGATCCAGAGACCAATGTACGTATTGTTCTTTTTTTCTTAAAAAAACCCCAAACAACCAACACCAAAACATGCCTTATTCACAGAGTGGTACATGAGGAAAAAAAATTATATTCATCAGAGTTCTGTGAATTTATGCCTGTTCTTCACCTAGAAGAACAGTGAGAAGCAATGCCAGGATGAAACAGCGCTGGCAACCAGAATAATGAACATTCATACAATGTCAGCAGAAGCTTTCTTTGAAATGGAAGAATAAGTTTCGGGTAATTCAGTCCATACTGAAAGCTTCTTAGGAACAACAAAAATTTGGGTTATATTATGTAGCTGTAAAGATTAGCACTAACAGTCAGAGTTTTTTTGTCCTGTTGATATTAATCAAGGTATTTCCTAAATGACTGTCAAGTATTTAATCAATACTTGGAAACAAATGATGGCTCCAGAAAGGCTCATTTACTATGTGGGAAATATTAATTGAGTGATCTGTCAAGCTAGTCTAGAAAATCATGAGCTGTTTCCAATGTCTTCCAAATTGTAGCTTTCTTTTTGTGTCATTAATAAACACATAACCAATAAAATTGAAATACAGAAATATAATTTATTACTTGTGGTCCAAATCTCTGCACACATTATCACTAATACAGAATTTCCAGTTTACTAGTATTACTAATGTGCCATAATGTGCGTTCTCTTTGTATATTAAGTAGGAGCTTTGTAGGATTTAATGGAAGATCTTATTTGTATATAACATTAAGCCATTGTGTAGGAACTGAGAAAAAAGAAGCAACTGGAAGAAATCTTACAGGGAATGTGTGTATAGTTCTAAGCATTTTACACGGGTCCTTGTAAAGATTTTACAGACTCCTTCACTGAATCCTTCTAAGGCTTTTCTGTGATGATATGCATAGGAAGTGTTGAACTGTTGCTTCAGATGGCCTTGGTTACCAAACTGCAGTATTGTATCAGTGCCGTCTGTTACTCTTCAGCCTACCTTGGAAATTAAGTGCTGTTATTGTAATTAATACATATGTTAGCTCAGATGTTTGACTACTAGTTAAAATAAAGACATTTATGTGTGGCATCCTGTTTTGCAGGATGAAAAATATGTATTTGTGTTCTGACCAGTATAAAAATAGAGATTTGGAGTATTAGGTTTAGCTCTCCAGGGATCCTTTTTAGACTGAGCCATAGCAAAGTAGGTGTGCTCTGGCTTATAGACTTCATGACTGTAGTTGCTAGCACAATGAATCTTTGCCCTAGTATTACAAAGTACAAACTTGCTTGAATTTACTGTCTGGTTTTCCTGAAGCATTCCTTAACCTTGTTTTGCAAGATTTATGCTTTGTCCTGTAAGCTATAGAATTTCTCCAGGTTAGCTCCCTGGTTTGACCTTGAGTGGCTTTCACAAGGACCACAGAGAGTCACCTCCACTGAAAAACTATTGGGAAGGCATTTTTTGATCCCTATTTCTCCAAGCTACAGTTTCTTTTATCTTTTCCAAGCTGCTTCTGTGGCTCAGGGGGTTTAGGTGTTCCCTACAGCAATATTTTCATGCTGAGACTAAGCTGGGACTGAGGTGGTCTGGTAAGAAACTGAAAAGTGACTGAAAGCCTGGTCCTGCTCTCATCTCTTAGGAGTTTACAAACTCCTACTGTCCCTCACATAGAATTAATTATGCAGTTAGAAGGTTACATGGTGAGTTGACTCATCCAGTAAAAAAATAATGCTGAAGTTGAAATAGAAGCCGGTTTTTATTGGATCAGCCAACAGAACTGATTTCACTCTGCAGCTGCAGGATTGCTGCATCTAAGGGAAGGGTGGAGAACGACTCATACCTTCTGATGTAAGGTAAATGAGGTATAGGGTCAATTGTCCTGTAATGTGAAGCTGTATCTGAGGGCTACCAGCACTTTGGCTTGTTTGCTGTATTGAGGAAGTTTAATTCTCCCATCCTCCTTTCTTCAGTAGGTTGGAATTAACGTCTCCTACATTCTCCTTAGATTTTCTGGCCAGCTATCTGCCTTTGAATCATGGCTGTTTTCTTAAAATAGAGCTATAGAAATTAAACGCAGTCTTGTCTCTCACTTGGTGAATGCAGGATACACAAATGAATAAAAATGAATAAACAGCAATTACAGAGTGTAGACATTCTTAATGTTTTCATAATTTGAACTGGAATGCAGATCATGTACATGGATAGATTCTTCAAATCGTCACATTGTGTAAATATTTGTTTTTCTTTTAAATTAGAAATCCGTCTGTCAGTGTGAGCACAACACATGCGGAGAGACATGTGATCAGTGTTGTCCTGGTTTCAATCAAAAACCTTGGCATGCTGGCACTTTCCTGGTTAAGCACGAATGTGAACGTAAGTTGGAGGTGGTGGAGAAGGGAAGGTTTATTGCAACTGCTGGTGAAAACTGAAATAAAATTCTACACGATTTTGCAATTAATTTTATTTCTACCCACATTTCTTTATGAATCACTTGTCCACTTACTTAGACTGGCTCAAACGAGTTAACACAACAATTACATGTCGGATCGTGGATTTATTGAACTCGGAATATTTTAGTGTAATGTGCTGGTAATGGTGGAATGCGGTCTAATAATAATTTTTGTTCAATTTTTATGATTGTGCTGGTTTTATTTTGATGAAACAATAGGACTGTATCCTGATAAGTAAAAAATATTTTTTACCGATTTTTTGTTACATTAAACTTTAATGGCATTTTTGTATAAATGATGATTTTGTGTATTTGCTGAAACAAAATACTTTTACATGATCAAAATGCAATTGAGTTTCTGATTTTTTTGATGGAAAAATCAATATCTATGGTTTTCTAACATGGACTGAAAACATATCTTGAAATATCACCTTCCCATAGGGTGGGAATTCCATTTTCAGGTTTACTATAGCAAGGGAAGTTATAATTGAACTTTTAACATCTTACTTTCAATGGCCACATACCACTTATATTTCTGAACGTAATAAAATACAGTGCCCCATTACATGTAAGTGGTTTTTTTCCAAATAAAAATAGATAAAAAGAAACAGCCCCATACTAGAAGTAGTAATTGCTTATTTGTGTCCTGTAAAGTTTAGTCACAGAGATTTCAGTAGGGAATGTGTCTGCACCGGGAATACATTCTGAAGTGAAATCAGGGTATATGTATTTTCCTCTTTAATTTTTAAGAGACATTCTATGTCCTGTTCAACCCTCGGTGTTGTTGTAGAGTGTTGTTTTTATACATAAACAAATGTGGAAATAGTTCCTTGGGATCTAGTTCATATGTGAGGATAATGACTCCCTAAATGTTGATGAGCTCTGATTTTCTCTTTTTGTGGAAATAAATGTTTTAATACCACAGAGAAAGGGAGAGAGAGCGGCCTCGTTTTCACAAGAATAGATTAATAGATTAGTGTTTCTGCATGTGGACCTGGAGTCTGAGAGTTCAAGTCTGAACTTCTAAAGAAGTTTTAAGATCAGGAATCTCTGACCCAGTTCTCATATGCATATGTGCAAATCAAGTGGTTTTAGGACGTCTTTCAGCTTTCATGGAAATGATTTTAATTTACTCATACCATTCTGCTGCTTTCCTTACAATTCCTCTTTGTATTTTAAATTAGCTGACTCTTTCATGAGCCGCATGTGTGTACAACCACCAAATGGTTTTTAAACAAATGAAAAAACTAAAGTGAAACACAAAGAATGTAATTAGGCTATATCTGTCAACTTCAGTACTCCCCCAGACAAAACATCGAGGAAAAAAACCAGAATATACAGAATTCTAGGCTGCTTTTGTGATGGGACCACATTACTCTTCACAGCTGAAGTAGGAAATTAATGCTTGCCTATGCTGTCGATTGCAATGTATGTACCACCAATGACAAAATGTTGCGTGGCTCTTTTTAATACCTTAGTAACAGCCTGGCATCTCCAGCCGCTAAGTGTTCAGTAAAACAATTTCTTCTCTTTTAGCATGCAACTGTCATGGGAAGACTGAGGAGTGCTACTACGATCAGGATGTAGCAGACAGAAATCAGAGTCTGAATGTCCATGGAGAATACATCGGGGGCGGAGTGTGTGTGAACTGTACAAACCACACCGGCGGCATAAACTGCGAGAGCTGCGTTGATGGTTACTTCAGACCTAAAGGGGTAAACACGTGTTCTGCTGTTGCTTCCCTGTAAAACTCAGTGTGCAAATCATCACTTCAGCATGGGGAGTTAAGTTATAAAAATATAGGTGACATGGTTTGGACTTCCATTTTACGAAGGTTAGCTTCTAATTCTGACAGCAGTTGCTTTTCAAAGCTGGGAATCTAAAAAGTTAATGCTTATGGAAATAGGAAAGTGGATTGTGTTGGTATGAAGGAATGCGCTGCAGGTCAGGGGCTCCAGCTTGTATTTCAATTTAATTTAAAGGAGGATGTGGTCCTGTAAACAGAACTTTTGCCGCAGTAATGTATCTCAGGATTTGTTATCAAAGATCAAAGAAATGTCACTGTATTTGATATTGGAGAAAGAGAGAATCTATTTTTTATTTTTTAATGTAATACAGAATTAATAACCAGTGAAATTCTATAATGTCTTGTGAACGCCTTTAATTTTCAGTGCAGTGGGAGTTGTTTTTTGTCTTTCATCATATAGCGCTGTATTTTCGTCTAAGTTGAAGCTGTCAGAAGATAAATCTTATATTAGGTTGTTTTGCCAATATGGGCTGTGCCTGTGCTTTATACAGCTACGCTATTAGTGTGTGCTTAAGTTCCTGATTGTATGGTTTCAGTTGGGTAAATCATGGCCTTTAATCTGATTGGTTCTCAATCCTCAAACACAGAAAACATCAGTGAATGACAATAATTACATTCTCCCTGATGTACTAGTTTTAGCCTTAGAGCTTGATAAAAGGAGTGCTGATCTCTTCAACAGCAGGGCACTTGGTATTTTCCCCTTACTTAGGTTATTATCCAGCGAATAGGGAGTTTATACATACGTGTGTGTATGCTGCGTGTGTGTATACCTAGTTCATGGACAACTTTTGCTATTAGCGTGGTATTGGACTAAGGTTTAAGTTGGATTGAGGTAACTTTTTCAAAAACAAAGATAAATAGTTCCACTGCCTAATGTTCATTTTTCTTCACTTATCCTTTTTGCTCTGTTATTGACTAACTCAATTTAGTTAGTTTTTTTAATGACGTTGACCAGAACAACTGAACTATTTGTCAATATTGCTTTAGGTAGTGAATGCCTAAAATATACTTAATTACGTTTATTGATTTTATTTATATTAAGGCCTATTACCTCTACTTTTTTTTTTTAGTTGAAGGCTTTTTTGTTTCTGAATCAGTTATATGTTTCTAAATAAAAACCCAAAAATATTACTTCAGTACCTAGACTGCATGGGCTAAGTTTGGCAACTATTTAATTTCTCTTAAAGTGCAAGCTACCTACACAGAAGTCATTCTCTGCTACTTTTTGCTTAAGAAGTACATAAAAGTTTCCAATTATTAAAGGTAAGATTTTGGTTTGTAATGTCTTTGATTTTATAGGTATTGCCAGATAGCCCAGATCCATGCCAGCCATGTTCCTGTGATCCAAATGGCTCTCTACATGATACTTGTGTCAAAGATGAGAAAGATGCAGACGAAGGTAAGATGCCTAAAAGACAGTTATGTTAGAACTTAAGCTCAGCAATGGTCAAAGAAAAGCTGAAACACATTTGTGAAATATCTTAAAAAAATAATCACTTAAAAAAATCAGCCATGTGAACAATAATCCGTTTGCATTCTTATGATACTTTTCTTTGGAAACTCCAATTTTATATTCCTGTATTTGCTGAAGCTTCTTTCAGATTCATGGCTTGCGAACTTGGGTACATGTGGAAGAGTACTATCCATAGAATGTAGTGGAGAATTTTGATTTTAAAGAGCTGTATTTTTTATAGCAGAAATTAAAACTAGTACAGTCATAATCTCTTTACTTCTCTAAGCATATTTCTATCTGAAACGTAGAAAAAAATGTTTGAAGCTGTCATTTTTATATGCCATCTATATTATTAATGTAGAACTGCAAGCCGTTTACCATAGCCTTATGAAAACTGTCTTTAAATAGAGAATAAACTGCTTCCTTGTGCTTTGGCAACAATGGATTTCCATATTTTTCTGTTTCTTTTGTTGACAAATTTAGGAAAATACCATAGGAAGATAACAACAAAACTCAAGGTTCATTCTTAAGAGATGTTGAAGCAGTCTTTTTTTTCAAATAGAAGTCAATGGAACATAAAAGCAGCAGAGGTGCAGATGCAAGGCCCAGAGATCTAAAATCTACGATAACAACCATGTACTTATTACATCACTTCAGTAAAACTGATACTGATTACTAGCACAGTGGTAATTATGGTGGGTGGATCTTGGTCAGCTGCAGCTGCCCACCCAGCCACTCTCTTACTGCTCTTCTCAGAAGGACAGGGGAAGAAAATAAGATGAAAAACCTCATGGGTTAACATAAAGACCAGGAGATTGCTCACTGGTTATTGTCATGGGCAAAACAAATTTGCCTTGGGGAAAATGAATTTAACTTATTGCCCATTTGAGTAGATTCAGATGGTGATTCTGTGATGAACAAAGATAAAAGTTAAAAATCCACTTTCCTGCTCCACCTCATTTCTTTTTATTCCCCCAAATCAACCTTACTCCTTTATTACCAACTCCTCTACCTCCTTCTGACAACCACAGGCAGTGCACGGGGATGGGGAACATCAGCAGTTTCTCTCTGATGCTCCTTCCTCCTCACACTTTTCCCCAGTTCCATCGTGGTTCCTTCCCATGAGCTGACATCCTTTCAGAAAAAAATTTGCTCCCCCATGGGTGTTCTCTCAGGAAATAGCCACCTGTTCCTTTATGGGGTCCACCACAGTGTGCACTGTGGATATCTGCTCCACCATCATCTCCTTCAGGGGCTAGAGGGGAATCTCTGCTCTGGCACCTGGAGCACCTCCTCTGACTTTCTCTGACCCATCTTGTCCAAAGGTCCCAGCCATGCCCAGTGGTGAATCCCTTGGAACTGGCTGGAATTGGCACGGAGCAGCCCCGGCATCTCCTCACAGAGGCGGTCCTGTGCCCCCTTTGCTGCTGGTTCTGGGGTGCGGACACCCAGCACACCAAAGAGACAGTAGAGGCCATAAAAGAGGATGAATCTCAAAGCTGGAAAATGCACAGCGAGACTGTGTGATGCCTGTGCCAGACCTGTGGGTGAGAGTATACAGGTTCCTTGTGACACACCTAATGCAGCAAGGAAAGCTCTCATACTGTTAAACAGGACAACTTTTATTCAAACATTTGCCACTACTGACACTCGGTCCATTTGTAAACACCAAGACTCTGATTTCGAGATGGAAGGATGATTAATTTAAAGGAATGCAAAGTCGTAATTGTGTGTTACACAGCTGCTTGGTCTCTGGGTTCCCATCTCTCCTTACTGCAGTCTTTCTTTTCACACCTCCCATGCTGGCCACCAGTGCAGGTCATTCCTCAGGGGCCTGGCAGCTGACAGGCGGTTAATAGGCCGTCATCACTCATGGGAAGAGCAAAGCAAAAAGATAGACATTTTTCCATCTTGCTTGTTTGTCAGTAATAGTGTCATTAGGAGCTCTCATAACATCTTATTCTTGCCTCTGAGCATTCAACAGATCTGAACCATCTCACAGTTGCTTTCTGAATCTGTTCATGCTTTCTGAACCTGACTGGGTGCTACCAGGCTTTAATACCTTGCTTTCTGCATATCCTTCTGCCTTTTAATCCTGTGGTCTTCATTCTGGTAAATTCTTCTCTTGCCTCTTTTCTGGGCCTCTCTAGGAAAACAATAAAGCCCTTTTTTGAACCCCTCTGTCCCTCTCTTGCTTTTTCTCTGTTGTCTCCATTCATCTAATCTAAGCCTGTTAACTGTTTCTAATAAATCAAGAAGTGTGTTATGCCGCCATCTTGAAGATAACATGTCCAAAATTGGATTATCTCGCAGTTTTGCCTCCTTTTACTTCTACTGGCAAGCAGCCAGTCCTGCTCATCTAGCTCCAGGAATTCAAACAAGTTTCATATCTCAGCAGTTCCTCCAGACCTGAGAATCAGAGAGTTATTTAGTTCTCTTAAAAACATTAAAATTCTCATAATTTTCTGCCTTGACTGTAGTCAGTTTCTCCCAATCTTCCTAAAACTTACTTGGTTGCAATTTGTTAGAGACCTGTTGCTTTTCAGTATGAAGCAATGTTTTTTCCTTTATTGCCTTATAAACCCATTGACGTCTCCTCTTTCTAACTTACTTACAGTAGAGGTTATTCTGTGTGTTTAAACTAATTCTTCTCATATATAGGAAGCACAACAATTGTTATTTAGGTAACAGGCATCACATATGGAATTCCTGAAGTGGTCTACGTATTTGTTCCTGAAACCAGTTACCTATGTCCTGCCCAGTCCTGGGAGTCCAGTGAGAAGTGAACAGTTTGCACTATCTAGACAGTGGCCAGAGGACAGTTATGATATTTATCTTATCTACTTACTATAAGATAACAGGAACAATATTAGGTCAGATCTACACATAACTGAGCTTTGTAGCCATTCTGCCTACAGTGATCCTGGGTTTTGCTCCTAGTTCTTTTGATTTACTTGCTTTTCTTTACTTCTTGTTGTACTAAATAAGGTTCCAACACATTAGGAAAACTGTTTACTTCTTGCACATTGTGTTTGATTATAATGTTTGGATGAGTGGGCTAGATTTGTGACTGTAACATCTTATTCAGCAGAACAGACACAATAATGCTAGTTGCAAGAAAAAGTCTTTTTAATATTTAAGGAGAGTTTTTTTGTGGTAATTCAAGAGCAGGTCTGGATACAATTTTTAGCATAAAACTATCCTGAAAGCAGATCCCTTTTTACTTGTTTCCCCCTCAAATTTATATTCAATACCCTGATAAAATTCTTTTTGCTGTACACTGTTCACCCTGGGCAGCCATTGGGTTGGAAGCACTGGGGAGCCTTCATAAAGAAAAGTCTGGAAAGCATAATTTGTCTGAAGGAATCTATCTGTTCACCTGCGAACTAGAATGAATACACACTGGGTGGGTTGAAATGCATCTCAGAGTCTGCTGGCTGGTTGTTTAAGGATAAATTGTTTGCTTGGTGTAAGGTGGTAATACACTTCTTAAATGTGTGGTAAGCAAATGAATTGGGAAGATTAACCTAAAATGGAAATCTGATAATAAGGAAAATCACCAGGGATATAAAATTGCCATGAATTGTTCTCAAGGAAAATAAAGCTGGAGGCTGTATTCTCTGTGTGCTTGAATACTGTAGGTAAGCAACAATAAAAATGGAAAATTGTAACAAATACCATAAGAACTGTTACATTGAAGACGTGCAAGAACAGGATTTAAATGACTTTATCCTGTAGTCATCAGGTTTTGGTAGACAATAGAATGACATGAAGGAGTTGTTTTATAATTGATCAGGCATTATTTCAGGAGAAAAAGAAGTATTTTTGTGTATTAAGCGTGTATAATTTCCTTTTTGATCAGCCTAGTATAACCTTGTCCTCACACGTTTCATTTGGCATTCTGAAATAAAATATTATTTTAACTTATGTATTATACTTTTGGTTTTCAGTCTTCATGAATGCGTTTCAAATGTTCTTTCAAAGCAACTTTATATGATATGTTCACAAAGCTGGTGAAGGGCCTGGAGAATAGACCTTATGAGGAGCGATTGAGGGAGCTGGGTCTGTTCAGTTTGACAAAGAGGAGGCTGAGGGGGGGGATCTCATCATGCTCTACAGTTACTTGAAAGGACATTGTAGAGAGGTTGGTGCTGGTCTCTTCTCACAGGTAATTAGGGACAGAACCAGGGGGAATGGTTTCAAGTTGCAACAGGGCAAGTTTAGGCTGGACGTTAGGAAGAAATTCTCCACAGAAAGAGTGGTCAGACACTGGAATAGACTGCCTAGGGAGGTGGTTGAGTCACCATCCCTGGATGTGTTCAAGTGTTGTTTAGATGTGGTGTTGGGTGATATGGTTTAGGGGTGAACTTGTAGTGAAGGGTTAATGGTTGGACTCAGTGGTCCCAAGGGTCTTTTCCAACCTGAATTGTGCTATGATTCTATGATTCTATGAGCAATATAGAAAGATAGAACCAGAAACTATAATAAATCATAGTACGTTTGTAACCTTTGTTATTGATAAGCTGATGAAAATGTCTCTAGGTTTTGTAACTGAAAGCCAATAATTTAAAAACGAAACTATCCAGTCCATCCTAACAATAGGTAATCTGTCCATCACTGATACTGTGACCTCTTGCAGTTGTCCAATAGAGAAGCAAAGGTGGAACCTGTGCATTCTGAACTCCAGTAATTAGGCTTTCTCAGTGAATCAATGCTCTTGTTTCAAGCTGTAGTGGCTAGACTTTAAAAACAGAGACATTTTACTTCTCTTTTAAGCACCTGCAAGAGCTGTGAGATTTGGAAACTGTCAGAGTTTTGTGGCTCACTCTTCACTGCATGCTATCATCCAGTGAAGCTTTTTCCCCTGTTTTCTCTTTATGTGCAATATAATCTCAATGACAGATGTTCATTTTTGCTGAAAAACTGTCTCACACATTTGAGGATAAATAAGGTCCAGACGTCTCGATTTTTATTCAGGCTTCATAGTTCTTTGCTCAGCAAGCAGTCCCACTGACTTCCAAGAGATCGTTTTTGGAATTTCTACACTGTTGAACAGGAGTGCGAATGGCAGAGATCAGTCCTGGGGCTGCAGGTTTTTCCAAGGGTCTGGTGCGTGCTTTTGCATGCATTTACTTTTGTGCAGTTTTGAAAGACTGGTAGGCTGGGAGAAAACTGACTCATAATACTTATATTTAAAGATGATTCATTCCTCAGATGAACTTTCAAAGCCCCTCTACACTCAAAGATAGGACTCATAATACTTAGGTGGAAAACAAGGAATAACTGCTTTAACAAATAAAGCCCCATTCGAACAAGGCCTGTGACGTAAGAGACCAAAAGCAAAAGATGTGCTTCTGCTGAAATGTTAGCTCCGTACAACAAGAGCCAGACCTGAAACGTCTGCCCTAAATTGAAATGCAGTAAGGCTGTTGACATAATATGTGCTACAGAAGACTGGTCAAAGATAACCAGAGGAACATGGACAGGAATTTACATACTGTGTGATACAATGAGAGCCTAGAGCTTGCAAGTGCTGTAAATTTGGCATTGAGCCAAATATAATATACAGACAAACCGCATCAACAAGAATAAGAGTAGGAAGAATATACTGACAGTTAGTAGTCTCTACATCTTCCTCTCTCTGTTGTGGAGTGTGAAATCTCTTGATAGATGGTGGGATGCAGATTATCCACTTCTGTGTATATTGTGTAAGAACAGAGATTGCTGGGGTGGTTACTGGAGTTTCCAGTCCTGGTCTCCCTTCCTTAACTGCAGAGAAACAAAGGAGCAGGAGAAGGGAAGGTTCTTGATGGGGAACTAAAAAAAAAGGAACTGACTGGGCAGTGTGGGTGAGTCTATAGGTTTAAATGAGTATTTGGGAGTTGTTCCATACTGAAACACTTAATTTGATTTTACTGATTCTTAACTCGTGGACCTAAGAATGAGTTTTTGAAACTTTCAAACAGGACTGGCTCAATTCTAAAGAGTTAGACTTGCCTGTGTCTTTTACTGCTGAACCCTGGTGTACAGCATGGTATTTTCATCCGCAAGGAACAGAACTTTCTCTGGCAAGAATAAATTGGGCCACAGGCATCAAAACACCTGGAGCCCATGGTTTCATGATAGTGAGTGACACAGAAATTTAATGCACTGAAATTCTGTATGTAATTAGAACATATAAAAAAGTGACAGTTGATATGATAGGCTACAGGAGCTCAAAGAGGCTGCAAGCTTAGAAAAGACAGATTGAATTTCATCTCTGTATAGATTAATAGATAAAATTTAAAACTCCTCCAGTTGACTGCTTCTTCAAACCTCTGGTTAAAGAAACTATAGAAAGAGAAAAACCTCTGGTTTTTTTGCATAAGGAGCTGGTTTAAAACTCTTCTCTTGAAGGGCAGTCAAATTCAGCATTCTTGCTGGAGTGAGAACACCTCCCTAAAAAAACAACTTAATCAAAACAAAGAAACCTTTAAAAAAGAAGTGAAGGTGAACGATCCAAGGTTGATAATGGCAAAAATAGGGCTTATAGAATGCATATTAAACTTCCAGGGAAGATACATTCCTCTAGTTCAAAATCGTTCAAGCAACATGATTAAGCTAGAAAAAAAAATCTGTTTAGAAAATAGAAGCTCTGTGAAAAAGCAGAAGTTATATCTAAGGGAAAACAATAGAAAAGGATGTAAATTGTGAGAGATTCTGGCAAGTCATAGTTGTAGTAACATGTACACATATTTTAAGGAATAATTTGCTAAATGCTTGAATGTCGCTAAGTAGCTCTTCAGATATATCCGGATCAAAGTCTGCTAGAGATTCAAATTCAGTAGGAGTTAAATATCATGAAGGTGTAATCAAATGATAACTGGAGATCTCAAGAAAGAAAAGGACAGAGAGGAAAAGCTAGATTAATTCTTTGTATCAGTGAACAGAAGAGCTCAGGCTATTTCCCAACTGGGATTTGGGAAGAACAAGTCAGAAGGACTGTCTCAAACAGAAGTGTCAGGCTTTGAGCAAGCTGATTAATGAAGAATAAAAAAATCATCAGGCATATATCATATTTATCCATGGCTTCTGGATGTAGTTAAAAATGGAATTGCTTGAAGCATTAAATATAGTTAATAATACTTTTAAAAACTTGTATTAATATAACATAAATTGAAACTTTATCCAATTTGTAAAAGAAAGGCAGAGGAGAGGGTTCCAGGAAACTAAAGTTGGAAGGTTGGGTTTCTGTACCAAGCAAATAAATAGAACTACAATAAATGATTTATACCATTTCTGAACTGTGGTAAAAGTGGGCAAAACTCAAGATCAGGTTTTTTGTAAAGGGCAGTGTGGTTTATGAATCTGTTTGAAAGATTCAGTGAAGATATGAGCAAAAGGCCATTTGATTAATACTGTATTTTGATTTTCAGAAAGTTCTGACAAGATCCTTCACCAAAGATCATGAAAGAAAGTGAAATAGAGTAAGAAGGGAAAGTTCTTTCATGGATTAGTACTTAGTTAAAAGAATAAATGGACCATTTTTACAGTGATGATCAATATGAACTGTTGAAAATATTCATATTTAACCTGGAAAAGGGATGAGTAGGAAGGTGACAAAGTTAGCAAGTACAAAATTTTTCAGCATAGGAAAGAACTGCAAAATGTTCATAAAGATCTCAAGATAGTCAGTGACTGGGTAGTAAAATAACTGATGAATTTCTGTAGCAATTAAAGGAAAAGTAGAACACAGAGAAAATAAGTTCTACTTGCACATTGACTATACACTAATTTCTGAATTAGGCACTACCAGTAGTGAAAGAGCTCTTTAAAATTACTTTCGACTGTGCCCTGGGTATTTCAGCTCAACACTGGCTCAGCAGTAGTCAGAAAGGTCAACAGAGCCTATAGGAGATATTATTGATGTTTAAAAAAACAAAACTGAAAAAATCATCAAACCATTTATAGGTTCACATTAATGCACTTCTTAAAAAATTTATTAGAACTGGAAACAGTGCAGAGAAGGACAGAGATGTTCAGCTATAGAAAGCAGTTTCTGTGTAAAGAGCTGTTAAATAGGCTTAGGAGTTTCTAGCATATGAAATAAAATGTCATGGAATATGATAGAGGTGTATTGAAATCACAGGTGACATGAAGAAAATGCATAGGGACTGCTTGCTTGCTGTTTTCTGTGATACAAGAGAATTAGAGGGCAATAGATACAGATTTAATGCACACCAATGTTTCCTTCCGCACTACACGTGGCTAAATGTGGAACTTACTGCTAGGGAGCTTTATGGATTCTGAAAGTAAAACCATGTTCAAAGGTGATTGGGTAAATTAATGGAAGAGAAGTTTTTCAGGAACTGTTAGATGCACAGACGTAAGGATAAGTTTCACTTCAAAAGATCTGTAATATGCGGATTTCTGGAAGCTCAGAATTCAAACCACTATATACTTACATGCTCTATTCTAGCCTCAGACAGGGTACCAAGTTAAATATATTTATGGTCTGCCCGACAGTAAATACCCTTATGTTACACCTGCCAAAGGTGCTACTTTGAGCACTCTCACACACATTTCTGGTAAGAATAGTAATAACAAGTCAAATATGTCTCATGTTTTCTCTCTCATCCCATAGATATGTTGCCTGGTTTCTGTCACTGCAAGACTGGCTATGCAGGAGAGAGCTGCAACCGGTGTGCCTTGGGTTATACAGGATACCCTGAGTGCCTGCCCTGCAACTGCTCTGCGGAAGGCAGCGTCAATGCTGACCCTTGCATAGGCACCTGTGTTTGCAAGGTATGACATCAAATTTTAATGAGCCATGGGAAGATACTGACAATATTGAAAGATGGCAGTTAATGGTTTTCTGTTACACAGTAGCATTCCGCTGTCCTGCCTAGCTGTGTTCGTATCTCTGTTAGTCACTTCTTATAGGAGACTTTTTCTTGTTATTGTAAAGTCATAGATTGCCTCGTGTCATCTCAGCACTTGCAGTAATTAACATAGGCACTGAGGAGCCTGCTTCCAGTTACACAAGTCCTTAGTCATCTGTAACAAAGGAATACTTAGGAAGTGTGTGAATAATTTGTTTCAAACTCTCACTTTCATCTACTCAGAAACTAGATATTTAAAGTGCTGTGGGCTCTAAAACTAACCTGTAATATGTCTACAGAAGAGAAAACGAGGTGAACTGATGATGTATTAAAACAAACAAAAAAGTTGCTGTTTAGGAGTTGTCATTAGGGATACAATCCTCTTTATTTGCTAAGTTCCAAACTGAAAACATTCTTTCCCCTGCTTTGTGATGTTTGTTTAGAAATCTCTAGCACGTTTTAAAAAAATATTATTTCTCTAGGATGTATTTCTTAATTTCTAGGAAGAAAATTTAAGAATTATTTTTGTCTGTGGGCCTTCATGTACCTCCAGCAAATTATATATTGATATTATATTGAAATAAAAAGGTTCTAAACACACATGTTCTAAACACACGTGCATCCACTACTTATGAAATATCTAGTTACCTGAAATAGTTTACCAGGGGTGGTGCTCTGTACATCAGAGTTTAGTAGGTGACAATGAATAGGTCCAAAACACAATTTAATGTACTGTGGATCAATTTTTCTGCATCTTGCTTGTGGGAGTCTACTTCCAGCATTTAATTAACAGAATTAGTCACAAACGTGGATTTAAAAATACTTACTTTACATCCTTAAGTACAAGAATGTGCAAAAAATACTTCAATCTATCAGCTCATCCTGCATACATACATAAAGCTCTGGTGTGACAGCTGAATAGCGCTGAAATCTACTCAGAGAATTAACCTTATCCTCACTTTATGTAACAGTCACATGCTCTCTGTCAGAAATAAAATGTATCCATATCACAATTCTAATTCCTTAGCTATCAAGTCTAGAAGATCAGAAAAGGGGTACTTTAGCTGTATTCCGACATAAAAGGGAGCTTGGATAAAGCTGTCAAATGCCAAATACAAGACAACCACTCCTGAATGTTTCTTAATTATTATGATATTTTTCGTGTAATGTCAAACTGACCTGTTAGCACAAGCAGACCAAAATGAACAAATAGGGAATAGAGATAATTGTTCCTGTCCCAGAGTGTCTGTACTGTATGCACTTTCTCCTTGTTGTTCATCCTTTGTTTCCTTTCTGCTTCTCTAATCACTTTTTGAGTGCTTGTGAGAGAAAAATGATACCCTTTGCAGATAGCTGAGATACAGATACATACGGAGACTTATTTTCACCAGCAATCCTCAAATTCAAATCAAAGCAGAATATGGTCAAAGGGACACCGAAATCATCAGATTAGTTATGCTCCATATGAAGAATAAAGTGGTATGTCTGGACAAGTTAATAGCAGGTCTTAGGAAAAATGCTTTAATCACATCTTTCAGTTACATATGATGAGCTCTAAATTTACTAAAGATAGTTTTCTTTTAAAGGAAATTGACTGCTGAAAAACAGTTCAAACTGTAAGCAGCAGAATACAGCAAAGTGGGTATTAGATTGTTACCATTAACACATTAGACAGAATAAACTAAAGTATGAAAAGGTGAGCAACAAGTAAAAATGCCTGTTTTATCACTAATTACCTAAGAGAGCTTTCTGAAGGTATCTGGTCAAAGTCTCATTATTGAATAATTTAAAACTGGACTGAACCGAGTATTCAGAAATAAATGAGGCTGTAGAAATATTGCTTCATTGGCTGAAGGACAGGTTAAATCTCCTTTCTAACTTTGAGCTTTATATATCTACTATCCACTGAATTTGCTGCCTACTCAGTAGAATTATACAGGTTTTCTGATGACATGCTTGTGCCTGCAGAGTAGGAAAGCTTTTTATTAAAACACATACTTTTGCTTTTCAGCTGCCTTTTTTTTAAAAAAAAATTTATTTTACCCTTCCCACTCTGCACGCACTAAGCACATCAGTAAGGTCTGAAACTTTTGGGACCATTGTTCACAATTCTAACTAATAGACTTGTGTAGGAGAGCATTTGGGTGCTGGTGAGTTCTCAAGTGTTACCCACATTATTTTCATATGAAGCATGAGTAGCTGAGTGATCTCAGTATACCTATGGCAATTACATACATTGATTAATCCTGAGATTGCTGGTGAAAATGTAAAAATACTGTTCTTTAAATTAATGAGATGTTGGCATTAAGACTGGTAGCCTAGGGTTGTATTAAGGTCATTTTTGTTTCATTGAACAGTCTATGTGATGTTCTTGAAGGGGAATATGGCTACAAAACAGCAATAGAAGCAGAGCAAAGATATTTTGTATATGTTGGCAAAAACCTATGTACATTTTATCTCCTTCTTTAAATGCCCTTATATTGTGTGTAAGTGTCCTCTTATTGTGCCTATTTTCTCTTGATCTGTGTGTCTTATCCTTTTTCCCCATACCTATACGTGGTTTTGCCCTGTTTTTTCCATCTTTGCTAGATCTTAACCAGGAGGTTATCAAATGGCTTTTGGTGAAATTACTTCAGAGCTGTGTATTTCAAGCAATCGTAGACTACACAGTGTGGGCAGGCTTTTTAGAATGTGTTCATTCTCTGCTGACGTGAAGCCAACAATTTGGTCCTGTGTGCATACCATAGAGCACTGTCTCTAGGATTAAAGAGACTGTATATAACACTTTTGAAAGGGAAAGAAATTTCTTCGCTATCATGGGAAAAATATTGAATTACTAAGTCAGCACCATAGCATGAGCCTTTTGCAACATATCCCTTGTAGAAAAGCTAGCTTTGTCTTTGCTTATAGGACAAATTAATTTATTGTGTAAGTTATCAAGACTTGATGCACAACATAAGCTTTCTATGAAAAACGTAATTACCAAATTATAAGCTTAGAATTCTTCATGTATGTTTAGTGCCTGGCTTTCTGCAGGGGAGGAGTTTGCAGATCTGGCTACATGGCTGGCAAACACATGTAGTTGTGGAAAGAAGAAATCCAGCCATTTTAACACTTGGAATTAGCCTGAATTCAGCTATTAATGATAGACCACTGAAAATTTGATACACTGAATGATAAGTACATCTAATACTGTGTGTCTGTAATTTGCATCAACTGGACATGCAGGTTGTATCAGCCATACCTACAAACTACAGTTCTTGATATTGTAACATTGTGTCTCATATTTCCTTCCCCCTCTGACACTCCGAAGTGTAAAGGAGATAAATTAGATTATTTTCTGAAATCAGATGTGTCCATTCATGTTGAAGAAAAATAAAAAAAATTATCATGTCCAAATTCCATGTCCTGTTATTTACATGCAGCCATAGTAACTTCTATCATGTAAAGGATTTGCTACTAATATTCACAAATAAGAATAGTCTTTCCTACAAATGCCTTTATAGTCCTGCATTTAAGCTCTCCTGCGAAGTTTAAAACTGGTGATCTCAAATTCTAGTCTGTGACAACTGAAGTAACATTCTAACGTGCATTTCCAGGAAAATGTTGAAGGAGAAAACTGTGATCGTTGCAAGTCGGGTTTCTTCAATCTGCAGCAAAATAATCCCAAAGGCTGTGAAGAATGTTTCTGCTCTGGAAAAACAAACGTCTGCACACACTCTCACCTTACCTACAGAAGTGTAAGAAAAATCAGACCATATCAGTACATGTCATTGGTTTTGTGTGTCTATGTGTTATAATAAAATCTCATGTGTTTTTTTTATGCCCTATATATTTTTCATTTGTCCAAAAACAAAAAAAGGTTTATAAGCTTTGTTTCTCTTCATTGTGAGAAAGTTCTGAAAAAGTGCAGTTGAACAATGACAAGTACAAAAGTAGTTATAACAGTCAAAAAATATGCCAAGTGTGTAAACATGGTCCTGGAATGTGCATACATACATGCTAAATGCAACATTCCCATCACACAACCTCTTTTCCAGGTCATTATTCAATTTCTAGGCCTGAAATGAACATTATGAAAACATTAAGGGGGCTGGTTAGCTCAGTGGTTTGAGTGCGGTGCTGGAAATAAGAATCAACACCGAGGTTGCGGGTTTGATTCCCGCTCGGTCCCCATGTGTTCCCTGGTCTAGTCGAGAGGTGGCGTCCCTGCCCGAAACAGGGAGGTTGGACTAGATGATCTCTAAGGTCCCTTCCAGCCTAGGCCATTCTATGATTCTATGATTAAATGTACAACATGCAGCTAATATAAGAAAAAGGGAGGCATTTTGAGTGAACCTTTTTCGCATGCTGCGTTCCTAGGAAAGGATGTTAAAGGGAGATGAACCTACTGTTCTTATTTTTGTTGTAGAAAAATATCTCTAGCTTTCAAATATTCTCTAAGCTTTAAATTAGTTCTTAAAGCTGAGACACTGATTCCACTGTAGAGGATGGATGCTATGTATTCATGTCTGCAGATCAAGTTTGGAAAATGTGTTCCTGGTCTGCTAGCTGCTGGTTTTGGCTGTATTGGTAGGCTGGAAGTCTGTGAGTAAAATCATATATGCCTACTGTGCTCATTTAGATGCCAGCATCTGGAAAATTTTCAATCCCACAGCTGAGCTAATTTAGTGTTCTGCTTGTATCCAGGCTCCAGAAGCCATCCTTGCATGAACAGTGTGCTCTTGTCTGATGATTCATTTCTAGTTACGAGATTTCAGAAATTCAAGTTCTAGTGCTTTCCAACTTTACTTTGTCTTTGTGGGGAAAAAGAAAAAAGAATATGTTTGAGCTTCTAAGATATCCATTTGTCAGCTCATTTTCTGTACCCTCTGTGAAAACTTGCATATTATTTGGCGATATGCATATGTTTATGCTATAGAATTTCCTCCTCCCTCTGGACCGTATGTAGCAGAGAAAATAAATACTTCAGTTACTTATAACTACTCAGAAGTTACAACTCCCAGTCACATACAGTAGGACAAATTTTTACTGTTATTATGTTGCTGATTCCTTTTTTCCTAAACTGCTCTTAATCATATAAACCTAACCATTTTTTTAAAAGAGGAAGAATGAGAGGCTGTGATTCCTGAAATGACTGATATCCTGATTCTCATTGTAATGTGGGGGGTTTTTGTTGTTTTTTTTTTTCCCTGTCATTATAGATAGAAGACATGAATGGCTGGTATCTGACTGGCTTACCGGGTCTCATCAGAGTTACCCCCAAGCACAAGAGATTTGGAGGGCATCAGGAGTTTAGCATCAGCAACGTGGCTGCACGAAAAGTACTGCCACAGACTTACTATTGGAGTGCACCCAGTTCTTATTTGGGCAACAAAGTAAGTGCAGATGGTACTTGCCTAAATGCTGATTTGATTTATTGAGAAAAAGAAGTCTTTGATGAACGGGTACTGAGGGAAGATTAAGTTGGAGAGCAATTTGACCAGCAAAATTGCAAGCAGAAAGGAATTGGGCGTGTCCTTGTGAGAGAAAAAAGTAGAGAAGAATAGCTAAGTACCTTTGGCCTTGAGCTCTCTTTGGGCTTCTGATGTCAGGTCAGAAAATCCTATATAGTTCTTGGCATATTTCTTTTTGAATGAATTAGATGGTATGTGGTTCAGTTTGTCCTGTTCTCTTCCCACCTTGTCCTCAGCTTTAAAAATCAGTTCCCTCGTCTGCTTTTCAGAGAGGCAAGTTGTGTATCAGATGTTGTGGGGGTGTGTTACAAAACTTTAATGTTTGGCAAGAAACTTGTGTGTGGGGAGTTCTCTGCCCTAGAACTCAGAAAATGTTGTTGTGAGCTCTGTGCCAGTTCTAATGCATATACTTATCCAAGTCTGCATGTGTCCATTTGTGCACATAAACACATATTCATGCCCTGCAGGTTAATAGCAAATATTTGCTTTTTAAAGTGCTGGATGCCTTAGTGGTCTGATTATCAGGCTTCTCACCTTTCGACTTTCTGCTACCATGCATGATACCTTCATGAAAACCTCAGGTTTTTTTCCAGAGACTAGAATTGAGGACTGAATGAGTCCTAAATGGGAAGAACGCTGAACAGCTTTCCATTTACCGTAACCCTGATTATGCTAAAACCTGTCAGAAATGCTAACACTGATGCACTTGAGCACATTTTTCTCTGTAGTCTCTTCAGGCTAGTCAATCTCTTATTTATTTATTTTCTTCCTCCTGGCTGAAAATCAACATGACAGAAGGTAAGTGAGCGTGTTGAAATGAAATAGCATCATTCCAAAGAATTGGGCATCCTGTTCATGGCTTTAAATGGTTAAAGATAGGCTCATTCAGCTGGGCAAGGGAAAGTTTCTTGTATAATCTTTTATGTCTGGTGAAAAATACACTAAGATATGAACTGATACTTTTCTAGACAGAATTTTATCCTGCTTCTATTCAGTGAGCAAAATAATGGTAAGAATGTGAACAAATTATATGAACGTGGGAGATATTTTTTCAGTGTAATTTGGAGGTCCTTTGTGGTTACTGTCAGATATCTGTATGAATGAAGCAATTTGCCTTAATAACTGAACCATATAAATTTTTGATACTACAATAATACTGAAAGCACTCACAAATTACCACAGTACATCTTAACTGTCATGTTGCATCACGTAAATTATAGTCATAATGACATGCTTAGGACATATGATTTATGCTGTGGAAAGGGAAATGGAAATAGAGTATTGAGAGTCCTTATTTGTAAACTCAATAAAACGTTTCTCTAAATAGCTGAAGCTGAATAAAACCAAATAGCTGAAACTATAAAAACCCATCCTTTCTTGAGAATGATTGTTAGCTGTGTTAGAGTAGAATAATTGGTATCTCAGAGTAGGCAAGCTTCTTTGAAAATTTTTGTCTTAGGAAATGTAGCGAAATATTTAGGAAATCTTATACTAAGATGTACACTTCTATTATAGTTTATAAGCCTTGTGTCACAGAAAACTGCCTTTCCTTTTTATTGTTAATGTGGTTGCTCTTAAATACTATTCCCCAGAATAAAATTGAGTAACAAAAAGTAATAGCCATCTCTCCTTTTGTATTTTTCTAATATAGTTCAAAAACCTTGTTTAAAATAATTCTACTAATAGAAATTTGACATGTTGGGCATATACCTCCACAATGTTGATTGCCATGTGTGTGCTGTCTGCTTGTTTTATATCCATCTCCAGATGCTTCTTTTGGATCAAAAAAGCATTATGAATAAAATGCTTCTGAGTACCTAGCCTTCAACTTTTTTCTTTTTTGTCTAAGTCGGAGTGACATTAGGTTATGTGATATTGGCCTTTGACGGTGTCTCTAAGGAGACATTACAAATAACAAGAGGTTATAGATCATATGGGATTCTTGTTTATGTCCAACTGAGGCAAGAACATGACCAAATTACTTTAGTGTTACCATATCCTTTTAATCTTCTAAATATATATATCCTAAACTTTGTTGTACAGATACAGAGAGTTTTTCTGAAGGCTAAATAATAGGCTGTTGAACTGAAAACTGAATGGTTTTTGATGCAGAATATGTTATCAGATGCAGATTATATTATCAGGAGAAATTTAATTTCTGGAAATTAAATGTTTAGTGGATAATTTGGGAGAACAGATTTAAAATGCCTAGTATTAATGTTTTAATAGGTATCATAAAACAGTTTATCTTCTTTCCTGCCTGCCTTATCATAGCCTACTGAACTAAGGATTGCAGTCATCATGAGGACTTGTGGTCTGATACTGAAAAATTGTCTATCAATTCTAATTACGTTTTAGGTATTTGAAAACCCATTTAGTTCTTGTTAGCAGTTTCTTAAATTGTTTTTGACAACGGATCTATAAGTTTATTTTAGACTTATTTCCGTGCTAAAATCTTATAAATTTGTCTGAAAGTGTTATGAGTTATTTTCTGATAATATTTGATCAGAGCACAAAAAGGAAATTATAAAATTAATTAAAAATTAGATACCAAACTCAGCAGGATAAAGTGAAACGCTTGTTTCTTTAAAGTCAGTGTGGCAGTGTTAGGTGTCCTTGATGTTTCAAGAAGTCTGACATTACATATATGCTCTACCTTTTTTCCTTTGCCTCATCAGCAAAAAGCAATTGGATAATTTGTATGTTTGGTAGAAGCCATTTATGAGTAGCCCAAACAAAATGTGTTGCGGAGCGTATCTACATAGACATATGGAGATCCCCTGTGACACACACAAGTTTGAGGGACAGCTGAGGCCATGAGATTCCATGAGGAAACATCTGGTTTTGGTCAGAAAAAATCTCAGCTTTATTTTCTCTCTGCTGCTGCAAATGTTATGTTTCTTTCTCTGCTAAGGGTCAGCTTTAGCTATGTGAAGGCAGAGATTCACCCTGCCTCTTTCGGGTGGTTACAGCACTGCCCTTGCTCAGCAGGCACAGGTTAGTTCAGCTGTAGGTGAAGGCCATCCTAGAATCCAGGTCTTTGGACATGTTAGGTCTCAACATCCTGTGGTCACATAGAAAATAGATAATAGTCCCTTCTAACTGCTCTAGATGGGTTTTGAGTAGATATTAAAGCTGCCATTACTCAGACTACAAATGACATGATAGAAGCCCTAAGACACCTCTGCTAAAACCCCTTATTTTCTTACTGGCAGAATTTATTCAAGACTGAGAAGTTTTATGCATGAAGTGTTGTTTCATAAGAGTCTTTTGAATTAGTTGTACATCATGATCCTATTAAGTGTAAGCAAAGTTGTTGTAATTTGGTCCTTCATGTAGTCAGAGTATGTTGAAAATTAAAGCAAAAAATGCTCAAATAGAAGGCTCTGTTATCTCTTGGAAAAGTTTGAGTACGTTGTGTTTGCCAGCTACATAGATTTAAGCAGCCATGTGGTGGATGCATTGTTCTTTCTCTGACCTCTAAATAAAACCAAGACAACAGCTCAAAGTTTTGTGTAGAGTCTGTGCATACAGAGCAGGAAGGGGGCTTGTTTGGCTTAACACAGTCACTTCATTTATTTTGCCTATTTGCTGACTTGTGTTTCTTTGAGTCCAGAAATGAAGACACTGTAATAAGCCCATAGTCAATACTTACAAACTTTAAAAATCTATCAGCCCCTTTAAAAGTATGCTGCTGTGGAAAGCTAAAGATTGGGATGGAGTGAACAGTTTGGTTTGTGACATGTTATCTATTGCAGACTGCCCAGAATACCTCATAGGATTAAATATTGAATTATAAAATAATCATAAGCAAGGTCCTTGTGGCTTTTATGTTTATTTCCTTCCATTTGTTTTCATTTCTTAGGCAATTCTGATGCAAAAGGCAGAATAACGCAATGCAAATTACAGTCTACAGCTCCCAGAGGAGAGGGAGGGAGTTGAAATCCAAAACATAAAGAAGAGTAAATAATACAATAATCAGCTGGAACAGAAATGCCAGGATCAATTGTCCTAAATTATTAATACATCTAAACCCCGAAAGCTTCATCCACTATTGTCGTGGTTTCAGATCTTGAGACTTTTTGTTCATAAGACACAGTGGAGTCAGATAGAACCATAACTCATTTTCTTGCTTTTACTTCCTTCCTCAGAGAGGAGAACAATCTATCTTAACAGCTCATCGTATAAACGGATGAGATGCAGATTAAATTGTTGTTGGAAGCTACTTCTTCCTTCCATCAGTTGGTTTTGAAATTCTTTGGCCTCATGCAAAGCAGCGAGCAGCCTAGCCTACATCATTCCAATTCTAAGCTGTGTCATCAATTTAGCCAGCAGACTGATTTTTTTGAGCATGTGTCTGTATCGCTTTTATCGTAAGGGAAACAAAGCAGTGAAACTTAGGTGGACTGATGTGACCCTCTCCTTGTGCAGCTTTGTTTCAGCTGCTTATATGGCCAGTTCAGGCCCTCATGTAGAAGAGGATTTGGCTCCCTAGTGCAGATGGGTTGTCGAAGCCTAAGCAGGCCACGATTTAGTACCATAATGGCAGTGGCTGAAAGCGTCTGCTGACTGTGTGAGGGACTTTTCTGCAGTGACGGCAAGTCCAGTACTTCATGATGAATTTTTATACCGTCTGCACAGAAGTGAGTTTCAGGCCCAGATTTAAATGTGAAAAAAATAAATCCAAGCTTGCAAAAGTAAACTGGGAACTGAGTAGGGAGTGTGATCCTCAAGTATAAGGCATGACATATAAAACCCAATTTTGTGAGGGCATTTATTGGTTCTTAACGCCTTGTAAGTTTGAGTGGGATGAGATAGTTGTTATATGCACATTATCAGTAGTTGTAAAAGAAATATGAAGAGGCATCAGCAGCACATAGTATGCAAGAAATCCTCATTCAGTGTAATGCCTGTGAAGTTATTCACAGTTGCTGCAGATCCTCAGATTTTTTAAGTAGTGTCAACAGCCAACACATGGCAGAAAATTAAAATGATTCATTTGAACCTAAAGAAAAATCTTTCCTGAAGACAGCTACTTCAGTATCTTTTGGGGTTTTTGTGTTTGAAGACATTTTCTAATAAAAAGTTGGTTTAGTTTATTGCTATGTTTTTATTTTTAACATGTAAAATTAGAAATAATATAAATAATGTAATTTTATTTTTACCTTGACTGAAATTAAGTCACCATGGTAATCAGAGTCAGACAATAGTATGAGGATGTCTTCAACTTATACCAAATGTGCTCCTTATTTTATTAGCACTTACTTCACTATAGCTTCTAAAAATTGAGATAATAGGCAAATTCAGATACTGAAAGAAGCACAAATGAAGAGCAAAAAAGATCTGAGCCACAGCTGACTGATACTTCCTTTAAGTTTACTTGATTTATATTACATAATTGGGTTCAGATTCTTCATCTTTGCTGAAATATTCTATCAGAGTGGCACCACAAAATGAGATGGGGATAGGTCTCTATTCTTTCGCAGCTGTGGCTAGCCAAATGCTTGATCCCTGGTAGAAACTGAAGCAATATTAGGACTGTCCTGTCCTATTTGGGGTTCAGCTACCTGTGACTGTAAAGAACCACAAAGACATAAGTAAGTTTTGCATACTTTGTTCATCATTAATGATTTTAATGATGTTTGGGTAGCCTTTTGGGGCCTGTAGTGATTGCAGGCAAGGCTAAGGATGCCCAGTAGACTGTTAATGGCCTCTTTGTGCCTTGAAAATAAGTTGAAGCAGGACTCAGAATCTATCTGGCTGAGTCCACTAACTGCATTATTTCATGTATCCCATGATACATTTAATTGCTTTGTGCTAAAACCGTCTTATACTACTGCAGAGAAAAGAGGAAATTTATTGTTGGTGAAATTATTTCATAAATCTCAAGTGTCCTTTGTGTTACCTGCCTGCCCAGGTCTGCCTTGAAGGCAAGGGTTTTAATCGATAGTGGCAGTTGAAAAATGGAGAAACAAGCAGGAAATAAAGTAGTTTCACAAAAGAAGGGATTTGAATGCTAGAGAGAGTACACTGAGGGATGTTAGGAAGCAATGAAGAAGAAAGTAAATTTGGGAATAGGCTTTCCAGACTGAAAAGTCTTACTCTTCTTGTCTCTGATGTCAAGGACTAAAATACCAAAGGATCCAACAAGGCAGAAGACAAAAGAAGAAAGTCTTTGACTTGGCAATAATTAATGTATCTGGCAATTTGCACTGAGCACTAATCAACATGTAAAGAAGCATGTGATGGTGATTCCTAAGCTAGAGATAGCGAAATTGAACAGCAGTTACCAAAGACTGCAAAGGAGAACTGAAGTTTATGACAGAGAGTATACCTGGGGGTTTTGATCTTCTTGTATGCTTTTGTATTCTAAGTACTTCTTCAGTAAATAAGCATTTACTTTGAAATTTATATTTGGAGTTCCCTGTTGATCATGGTACCTAGAAAGAAAGGGTTTAATGGAGTTTTACTCAACTTTTTTCTTACATTAATCAGACAGAAATTATGGTCCAGATATCTAGCTGATACTTGGTTACACAGGAGTGTTATGAAGAAAACACCAACAGGGTATACTTAAGAGCTACTGAAAGGTCGTTCTTAAAATATGAGAGCCACAAAGAGGTAGTGTTCAGTTCAGTTTCCATCTTTCCCTTTATGAATAATTATGTTGCTCTTCTTTGATTTACCTACCTCCCCCTTAATTTACTTTAAATGAATTACAAGAGCTTCAGATAGAATATAGTTGAAATCTTTGAGTTTATAACCCATTGGTAAAACTGCATGGTGCCACTGAGTTTTAGTTTTGTAATTTTTGTGGTGTTCAACTTTTGCTTTCCACATCAAAAAGACAGCATGAAGCAGAGCAAAAGTACTGAAAATTTCTGATGGTGCACAAGGGAAGCAGCCTTTTCTGCAAACCATTTGTAGTACTTTCAATCTGTGCTATATTGTTTTTGAAGTCTGGCATGCTTAGTGGCATCTGACATTCTCAAAATGTTCTTGACATGCAGCTTCTCTACAAGATGGATAAATTCTATTATTTCCATTTTACATAGAGAAATTAACATTGCTTTTCTTCTCGTCTGTCTTCAGAAACTAAGTTTTGGTACCAAAACTTGGTTGACTAACTTTAATTTGTGCCGTTATGAAGTTTTAATATGAAACCACTGTAGCACAGCTGCTCAAATGCTAGTCAACTGTGTACAGGTGCAATGAAGAGGTATTTGTGTGACACATATTTCATTGTATAGGTGTTGTGAAAGTAAAAAATTGTTGGTAACAGACCAGTCTTTTGGCTTTAGCTGAACAAAGCATGCACAGCATCAAGGCTTTCTCTCCAACCCTTCCCACTGATCCATGGGTCTTTTCATCTTCCTTCTATTGTCTTCCCATTCCATAGGAGAGGAGAGCGAGAGGTGGGTAGGTGTTAGGCTTCTGGCCCAGGTCAACACACCACAACACCATTGAAAGGGATGGAAGACATGGAACGTTAAAGCCTTTGACAGTACAGCAGCTGAAAATGAATTTTCAGTGTGGCTGCAAGATACTGAACAATGAAATGGTGACCAAAACTGACAACGAAGTAGCACAATAGTGATCAGAAGCCTAAATTGTTGGTTTGGTTTTAACTTGTCTTTTCATAGAAACATTGTTGTAAACATTTTAATATTAGGAGTGACTCACACTTTGATCTCATATCTGAATAGTGTATGAAACATCCTTTAAATTGTGTAGGTCCTGTGTCTCATGTACACTCTTCCCTCTGTTGCATCTGCCTTGCCATTACCTGATTGCTAAAGATTTCTGAATAGACCCATACACTGCTTCATTAAATCTCTAGAAAGCAAAACAAGCTCCATTACTTTAAGTTCCTATTACGTTTACATTCTGTAAGCTGATCTTTAGCAGGAGAGAATGATGGGAGCAAAGATTTTATTTTTTGGAGAGAGACTCTTGTTAACTACATCAAATTTCTTTAGAAAGCAAACCTCAGTGGAAACTTAAAATATTCAGTAAGTTTCTAGAAGTCAGGGTTACCCTAGCTACAAAATATTTGCCTTTGTTCTCCTGGACCCAAGAGACAAGAGAGTTAATACCAGATATTTGGCATATGGAAGGGATAATCATGTGCTAGAACCCCGATCCGAACTGTGATGAATTATTAAACAAGTGGTTTGTTGGGTGATTGAATATTACCTGCAAAGCACTGCTCATCGCCTTGAGGCTCACCCAGAGCTAACTGAATTGAGCCAATTAGACTGACTGTCTCTTCAATGAGTTGTGACCTATCAATGGTAATAGCTTATGATGATGATAAATGAACCCATCTCTCAAAATGAAGCCTGGGTACACACTTCAGTGGTTTCCCTGAATCATAGGGCCATTACCTATCAACTTCAGACTGACAGGAATGACAGCAGTGGGAGCAGATATCATGCATGGGTAGGCGTAGATGATTGTTTTACTCAAATGAATATATTTGCACTTATTTTTGGTGAGGTTGTTTTGTGGTTTTGGGTTTGTTTTTTAATAGGCCTGTCTGAACATTCTGTATTTTACGAGAAGTACCAACCATTTCTCACAATATGTGCAGTACCACCTCTGTCTCCTGAGATGGCTGGCTGAATTTCTGATTGGTATCTACACGCCTTTTCAGTCTCAGAGGCACTACGTATTGTGATAAAGGTGAATCCATTTTTCTAATTGAAGAGTTTGTTTTATTTGTTTGACTCTCTTAGCTCTATCAATTTATTTTCCAGTGGCAATTTCCTCAGAAAAATGAGCAAGATAGAACAGTAACATTACCAATATTCTTCCTTATTTTATTACAAGCTCTCAAAACCTCTAAGTATCATTAAATACTTAGACACTTCTGGATCAGTTCCTCAGCTATTTTAACTCTTTTTAGAGAGAAGAAAATTTTTCGCAGTGAGGGCAGTTGTTTTACCAACTTTCTGTCAATTTTCTCCTGGCCTCTTTTGGTCTTTTTTGGTCCACTTCTAGTTAAGAATTTCAAGTGTATTTTATTAATTCAAAATAACCGTGGCAGCAATGCATACCTTGAATTTACTGTCCTGAAAGAAATTTTTAGTTATGATTCGATTTTCAAAATGAAATTGCGTGAGTAAGATGTCCTTATATATTCCTAAACCGTATCTCAGTTATCCATAAGATAGCTACCATTGCCTCTGAAGGTGTGGCCTGGAGTGAATACTCCCTTGAATGAAAGGCTTTAAGCTATGTGACTGAGCAGCACAGCAATCCTATCCGTATCCATGCATCTTTCACGTATCGTGCTTCATACCAGAAGATTCCCTGCCGTGTGTCCTGGTGAGCCGTGTCTTGCTGCAGGGCACGCTTCGCTGTGCAGTTCGTAAGGCAAAAGTTACACAATTCTAAATTTGCTTTGCCATGAACCGAGTAGCGCGCTTGCAGCAATATTAATGGAGATAAATACAGCGAGTAGTACTCCATAGCTTTCCATCAATATTGTATCTTCCATGCTCCAGAAAAACATAGCACAGCGTTTTATTTACTTTGAAGTTTTTTGAAGCTCAGATGATCAAAGTCTGTCATATTATAGAGGAACTTTTTCTTCTTACATATTTTAAATTAAATGCAACAATACAGAGCTATAGAAACATCTAGTAATTTTAAATGTTTGCCAAGTTAAAAAACCCAAACAGATGGATAAGTAAATAAAAGTAAAATGAAAAAGAAGATTAATAGATCAGTATTGTATTCTCATTGGCTATGGAAAAAGATTTCCTAACTTTAATCAACCTAGGCAGTCTAAGAAAACTGGTGGTCTGAAACTGCGTTTTTTAACTTGCAAAGAAGATTTGTAACAACAGATGCCTTTAAAGCTAATCAAAGAAATAGATACATTGTTTGGTCAGCTGTGTCCTATTACTTAAATGTGTGAGCTAATTGTGTTTAGTCCATGGTGATGAAAAGTCCTTCTAAGAAGGAACTTTCTACAGTTTTATTCCTGAAATTCGTCTTACGTGATGTGCAGTCCGGTAAATTATTCCTCTTGTAGATGATGCATTAGTTCAGTTTAGACAGATGCAAAAAAATCCAGTCATGTCTTTTGTTTTATGTCAAATATATGATACGTATACGTACACACATACATTTGAATGCAAATAGCTTTATACATTTTTCTCATCTGTTGAACAGAAAGGTGAATGTATGACGCAGAGGATACAACAGAGTAAAACTGGCCACATGACATTGAAAAACTCTAGAAACTTGAATACAGGAATGACAAAAGCAACCTTTCTTAAATAAGCCACATAGCCACATGCTTTTATATGAAAGACAGCTGACAGTTCTTCATTAAAATACTGGTTTGGCTTTTTCCACCAAACATTTTCAAATTTTCTATTAGAAAAAATGCAGTGAGATACTTTGTTTCAGAGTTTGGACAGTGGAATTGCCAGGTCCAACCTTCTGAGCCGGTCTGGCGTTTAACAGAGATTTTCTGAGCTACTGCAGTGTGCCTGTGCAGATCTGTCACTCCTGTTTCCTTCCCTGAGAAGGGGCTAGCAGTAGCAGGAAAGTTTTTACATTTGGTAACAAATACAGCAGCTCCAACCCTCTTAATTCACCATGAATATAAGCAACTAGATGATCTTATCAGCAAATCATCAGACTCGTTAGCAAACCTTCCCAGAGCTACACAAAACAAAACGTTGCTGTGCCTGCAATATTCAAGGAGATAAATGGTAGTGGAAATACTTTGGGAGAGTCAAAAGAGCCCTTCAAATATCAGAGTATGTCCTAACTGTCCCCAGTTGAGAATTTAAATGCAAGTTTAGTGGTGGCCTCATCTAACTGTGATACCTATATACAATGTGTGACAAAAAAAACCCCACGTTAATACGGTTTACAGAGTTGCAAACTTAGTGGTTTACTGAGAGTTACAGGCAAAATAAAATAAGAAAAATGCTTCTAAGATTTCAGTGCTACTTTTTCTGAAGAAAAAAATAATTAAAATCTGATGAAGTTCACATATTGTATTTAAAATAATAATAGCAGCAGGTTTCCCCTAAAGTCATATTTTTTTAATAAATATTTTTACTGACTTTAGGACACTTTCAGCCTACCATCTATATACTTGGCTTATAGCCATTGAGAGTATTACTCTAGACAAATCTGAAAACCTTAGCCTTAGCTACTTTTCTTGTAATATCTATTTAGCTTCTCTGACTACTTTATTTCCAGTACTGTCAAGTGTATTCTGTGTTTGCTTTTGAGAAGTGAGACAATTCTGGGCTATCAGCTCTAGATATATTGTGCAGAGTATTAACTTTGTTCTGATCACATATTATGTGTTCCAGAAAGTAAGTGCTTTTACTTCCCTCTCTCAAGACTTTTTTATATAATAGTTCTTTCAAAGTGTCTTTCAGTAATTTGGATGGCTAAACCCTGGAGATTATTTTTAGAAAATAGATGTTCTATAGATCTATGAAACGTGTTACTGCAAGGAAATACCATTTTTGCATGGATGCAGCTAAATACAGTATATCTGTAAGAAGGTATTTTTCTGTCTTCTTCTAAAGAGCTTTAGCAGTTTAACATAGACAGAAAACTTGTTATTTGGGTTTTCTGTTTGTATTTTGCATGCTTTATTCTTTCTGTCCACTTAAAATGGGCATTTTGGTGTCCATTTCTGCATGAAAGGTATGCAGAATCTGTAGCTATGTTGTGTTCTGTAAGAAAGCAAAAGATTGTATTTTTCAAATACAGAAATTCTTGGAAGTTTGAATACATCTAGGGCTTTTTGAGTTGAACAAGACAAATTATTTACTTAGTAACATCATGAATTTTTTCTTATGTTTAGAGAGACAGCATTAGTATAAACAGAATTTGATCTGACCTACTAAAGTCCTTCTGACATTTTTACAGCACAAATTAGTTTCATATTCAAATGCCAAAATCTTCAGAGAGCTGACAAGTCGTCTGTTGTATTCTCTGTCTAGGTACCTGAGATTGTTCCATGATGTGCAGAGATGTAGAGGAAAACCATAGCAGATACAAGCATAAAGTGACTATAGTTGACCACGTCTCTGAAAATGATGTTCTGGAGTTTCTTGCCTGTTAGAAGTGTGTTGTTTTCTAGCAGGGGAAGGCCCAGTTTTCATGAATACTGCAGCATGATTGCTACTGACACAGCATTTTGTAAAGCACTGGAAACACTGGGCATTTTTTGAAATGTGATCACTTTGCCTGAAGAATATGGTGAATTTAAGCTTCTATTACAAATTAGGATTTATTTGCTCTAGGTAGGTAGTGACTACCATTTTAAAGTAAGTAGATGTTAGTTAATACTTGAATATAGCAGATATTATATTGGATAATGTGGATACAATTCCATGTTATTAATGAAAAGATCCATCATAATGAGTATATTACTGTCTATGCTAAATTATGATGGAAGTCTTATAGAAAGATAAATGACATCCATTGTAAAGCCTAATGGATATCATTATGGTCAGTGTTAAAATAATGAATACCAAATGAATGAGTAATAGGGGGGACAATAAAAGTAAATTTTATTCAGTAACTGTGTTGGTAAAAATGTGCAATCAGTATCACAGATTTATGTACAAATCTTAGTTGCCTTGTGCCTGTTTTTTGAGAAAACTGGGACCATCAGGAAAATTTCAACATTGCAGCAAGAAGTTTCTAATAATTAGAAGTACATACATATGTTTTATATAAAATATTGAAAGTTCAAAAAAGTAGTCTGAAAATTACCCCAAAAGCCTTCAGTCTTTTCTTTTCTTTTGTGTACAAAGCAACTTAAATAGAAATCCCCGCAATATGGCAACAGAAATGAAGCAGACGGCTTGTAATTAGTGCGCTTTATTATCCTGACGGTGTGGACTGAACAAAAGCATGAATAGCTAGTGACTTGATTGCCCTAATAAGTACATCTGCTTGGGGCAGCATTCAGCACCCCATTAAGAGCAAAGATAAAAGCACCCTGTAAGGTAGCTCCAACTGTGAGTACATGGTATGTTAAGTAAGCTCCCCAAACTTCCTAAGGTTCTTAGAGCTGTCCATAGGGCTTATTTGTCATTGTATGCTCTATGAGGGCTTCCAGTAGGTTGCCTTAATTATTTAATTAACTCATTCATTTATTTATTCCGTGTTAGTTTTTGTGCCAGCTCTCCACAGGGACATTCAAATTGCTACAAGCTTCAGGGACAATTACGTTCTTGACAACTGGTCTGAAAATACCACGTGATCCCACTGAGTTCATTTTTTTAGGGAGGAGAGAAGGAGAAAGTGGCCTTGATGTGGGGATTGTATTTAGGAAGAGTGTGGATACGTGCTTGCACATTGGTCTGATTCTCATCTGGGAAGCTAGGAAGAAAATAAAGTATAATTTTCCTGGAGATGTGTAGGCCATTTTTATGTGGGATTTTTTGTATTTTGAAATAGCTAAGGCAAAAATGCTCCCATTGGGTCTCAATCTGTCTTGGGTGTACTATTCTGTTACAGACCTTTGACCTGAGTAGATATTACGTGTTCTGTTCAGTGGCTCTGTGGAAGAACTTTCACCTGCAATACCGATAGAAATGGGAGCACAACGTGTACTAAAACAGTAAACTGCAAACAAGTTTCACACTGCAGATCTGAGAAGAGGAATTTGTCCTGAGAGGGAGATCATAGATTCAAGTTTAGAATTGCACTTGCCAAGTGGTTTTCTTTGGTTCTTTGGGGAAAGCAGAGAGAGATGTGGTAGTATATTACTTTCTGAATATGTTGCTATTATTATCATCATAAGGCACCAAAAGAAAAGTTTATACTTTCAATTTTTGACATAGATTCATAAACCTTCAGTATTTTCCTGAGGAAAAGACAAAGTTTTAGAATACAACAATACCTAAACTGTGCCAGAGGAAAGTCCATCCACTCTAGCAGCCTGTTTAATCATGGTGGTCGACAGCAAATGCCAAGGGAGGAGTGTAGGCAGCAGGCAAGGCTATAGTGATACTTCATCACACGCCTTCCTAACCTCATCCAGCCTGTAGCCTGGGGACCTCTGAACTGATGGAAGTGCCTTTGTATTTAGTTGTGTCCATTCATCCTAACAATGCATTTCGACCTATATTACATGAAGTTTTAGCAATAAATAAGAGTCTTGTTCGGGACAACAACTCTGGTTCTGTGGAAGCCCACTCTGTATCCTGCTCTTTACCATTGTTATTTGTTTTTGAATTGTCCCAGAAAAATGGTTTGTATGGGAAAAACTTGGAGATCAAAATGTTTTCCATCTAGGCTCAGTTGCACTATCAAATGTTATTTTTTCTTTTTTTAAAAACAAACAAACAACAACAAACCCAGCATTTTTGTAATAGGTCTTAGTACTGCTTTACTCTGTCCATTTACACTGGCAAGTCAAGTAAGTGTTCTGGAGGCATAATTACCTGTACTTTGTAAAGAAATTCAGTTATTCAACATGAAATCAAAGCACAAAGGATTATATTATCTTCTAATCCATCTGTTTATGCTATAAATTGCTATCTATTACATTTGCCATTGATCAGGCAGAAGGAAAATATTTTGAGATTATGTTGTAGGGGAATCCTTTAAAATGTCTTTTTTAGGGATGAGTTATTTCTGTCTTCACATTGTAATCTTCTGCTAATTAGTTAAAAAGTTATGTAAGCAGTGATTAGAATCTGTCTGTCCTTGGTGTTAATGTTTTCCATGATTTTACTTCTATGAAGACTGAGAATTTTTAAACCTCTTTTAAAGCTTTCGTTTAGGGTAGTATCAAAATAAATAAGGAACAACATATTGTTATTACTCTTCTAATTTAGGTGATTGTATCACACACTGCTTTTTTGTATTGGAGTATACAAAAAGCAGGGAGCCCTCGAAAATTAACTCAGTCAGTGCAAAAATAGCTAAATAAAGTTGAAGAAGGGGAGGTAATAGATGAAGCAGAATCATATGGAGATAAGGAAAAGAGGAAATAGCATAACTACTTTCCAGGACGTATTCTGGCTTTTCTTGTGTGGGCCCATGCAAAAAAAAACAGTGGTAAAAAATCTTTCGCAACTTAGATTGTCTCACTTCCATTGTGAAAATCAGGCCAATACTACATTCTCCAAAACTTGTTTTTACTGACCAAGAATTTGAGTTTCGTGGGATGGTTAATTGTTTAAAAGGATATGTGATCCTCATCCTTTCTGCTTATCAGCTCCTCAGCTGTGGTAACACTCTCTGTACTCCTTTAAGGATGCACCAATTTGTGACGTTTTGCACAATTTCAACAGTGGTTATGAGGCAGAGATGCACTTAGTTTTCTAATGTCCTGTCTTTAACCTTAAACATCTTTCTGGGGGCCATAAGAATGGATTTGTGTATCTTCAAAGTGGAATTTTCATATGTGTCCTCAGAGTGGAGATTTTCATTCTTAGCTGTGCGAGTTGAGTAGCTACTCTGCACTGGTACTCTTTTCTCTATTCTTTTAGACACTACAAGCTGCAGATGGCTGTTTTTCAGTCAATGAACACAGTTCCACTGAGGCTAATGTTGCTGTTTCTTGTATAATGAGATCAAGGCTAAAACATATTAACATCTAACTATTAATGTAATGTTGAAATATTATTTCACATGTGTGTTAAGTCATTAGTTAAGCCCTTTATATATTAAACCACCATGAACTTGAAAACAAAACTCGCCATAGTGGGAATTATTGCTAGAGCACTAGAAATGAAGTCCTTTATAGAAATGTTGAGAGGGAATTGTGGAGTTCAAGCACTTTGTGTTAGGACTTTGATAAGCAAGTAAGCAAATAATTGTGCAAAAACATGAGACAGGCACAACAGCAAGTTAATCACTTCAGAGTTCCTCTTTCTTCCCAAAAGTGAGCTGCATTGGGAGGTTAGAGCTGTAAAAACAATTTGACCTGAGAGATTCTCATGCTGTAGGGACTGAGGATTAGGTACAGCTCCAACAGTCAATTCACTTAATAACTTCTCATGTCTGAAGTTACATTATCCACTTTCCTGTCTTTTATAGAATCCAGCTAAGCTAGATCAATATCCTGAGGAAATGTGCCTTTCTATTTTAGGATGACATTTTCCTACTTGGCAGGATATTATCTTCATACAACATGTGTACAATATGGTACTAATTTATGTCTGTAGTTAGTCTGGGAAAAGTTGCCTTGTAAAGTGTATTACGACTTACAGCTATTACTTTAGACATTTTTAAATGTTCTTAAAATATTATGCACTTCCTCATTGTACTGTAAAATGATACTGTGTTGAGGAGGTAGGTAGGAAAAAGCAAAATCTGTACTGAAATGAAGGCCTAATAATTTAATAATAATTTTCATCATTAACTTTCCATTCCGGTAGGCTGAAACTGGGAGAATAAAATGGTGCTTGGGTCAAAACTTAACACACAAACTTCTGTCTTCAGTAAGGTGGCACTTGGATGGAATGAGTTTGAAATACACAGATTACCAAAAATGAAAAGTTAGCAAAATAGCTTTTGAGCTGCACTGTCAGAAGCATTGTGCACGAGTACTTTTGAGTACTCATCTGTATTAATAAACTAAGACTGAGTGCCTGTGGGCCAAGGTAAAGG
>NW_009735866.1:0-14197 GCF_000703405.1 Apaloderma vittatum | reverse complement strand
TGGCCTTCTTGGCCACAAGGGCATGTTGCTGGCTCTTGGTCATCCTGTTGTCCACTAGAACCCTCAGGTCCCTTTCTCCTACACTGCTCCCCAGCAGGTCAGTCCCCAGCCTATACTGGCACATGGGGTTATTCTTTCCAAGGTGCAAAACTCTATACTTGCCCTTGTTGAATTTCATAAGCTTTCTCCTCGCCCAGCCCTCTAGTCTGTCTAAATCTCTCTGAATTACAGCACAGCCTTCTGGTGTGTCATGGTGCATGTCCGAAATCCATTTTGTGGCTCTGACGAAAAAGATGTATGCAGACCTAGATAATAACATTTACATTTAGAAGAATCAAAATTTACTTGTCGTTTTTCTTTATTCATACTTACATCTGTTTTCATTTTCTCATACTTGCATGCCAGGATATAGTAAAAGGGCAAATTACAATGGTGAAAAAGAAGGGAAAAGTACAATAAACACTTTGCTCAGGTCAGTAATACCATTATGGCAATATATAAAGCTGTAATGTTTATCATAAGACTGTCATTTACAATGTCATGGACACCAAATTCCTTTCCTGAAATTTTTTTTAGTGTTCATCTTTCTAATAGTAAAAATTGCACAAGGCCAGAAGGCTACTATAAACACAGTGAAAATTTTTATAGCTTTATAGTCAAATCATGTTAAATGGAAGCATTTTTCCAGAGTTACTTGCAAATGAAATAAGGCTAGGAGCTTTATGCAAGTGCAAATTATGATATTAGAAAAAAAAAATCCTGAAAAAAACCTCAAGCCTGCTTTGGAATCACTATTACAGTTGTTCCTATGGTAACCAGTTATTTGTGCTGCATGCATCATCATGTATATTTCAGGAACTGGAGTGCTGGTAAAAGGGAAGGGAAAAAGAGCACATGTTACACTAAATTAATTCCAGAGACAAGCCCATATTAAAATACTTGACCCTTTGAGTAAAATGCAAAACACCTTTATTTGATTTCACCCACTTGACACTTGAAAGTGTTGTTCTCAGAAAAAGGGCTATGAAAAACTGGCATACACTTACTCATCTGCTTCTCGTTTTGTTCTGAATCATCTCTCTAATTCATTGCTAAATGGCAGTTTCAGTCTTGTCTGAGATGCAAAACTGGGGAGCTGGAGGGAGAAAGTGTTCAGTTGCTTTCAAGACTACATTACCTCTGCAGGACTGCAGGCAGTGGCAAAACACTGAGAGCTGTTTGAAGTAGCTGGTTATTATATATATAAAAAACAAACAAACAAACAAAAAAACCCCACCCAGACATATGCCCAGAGAAGAGAGTGAGTTACACTACAGAAGGTCATTTGGGAGGCTATACCCACCACTTTCAACAGCGTTCAGTCTTCTGAGATAGGTAGAATGTGTTCCTCTAGAAGCTTTCTTCTGTTATGCGATCAGGCTTTGCTGTGAGGTCTCCAAATGCTGAACTTCCTAGTAACAGGCAGATAGGTTCAGCTGCTTCTCAGAGCCAGGACTGAATAAACAAAGCTGGCAGCTATTAAAACATCCTCTCCACTGCAATCCAAAAATATCGAATCCTGCATCGGTGAGGGAATCTAAACATGAAATTTTTCAAAGTTCAGTAGTTGATTACATAGAAACTCTGTTATTTACACTTTAGAAACTGTGCTACAAAGACAAAGGATCAAATCCACAAAGGCCTTTGAGTGTACTATCTCTATGTACATACACAATTCAGCTGAAATTAAAGGAAAATCAGATTCCCAAAGCTGTATTACACTTCTAAATACCTTTGCAGATAGTTTTTTACTTACGTAAATCAGGAATTAAATGGAATTTTGTAGACTTCGTTCAAAAGCAGTTAAGATGAAACTTTAAATTTCTCTTGAGTTGTACCTATGTCCCTCTACCTAAGTATTGAAAAAATCAGTTTATGTCTCCTACGTAGGCCTAGCATGAGTTTGAAAATTTGACATTCTTCTGCTGAAGCCCAGCCTGATGAGCTGTGAGACGGTCAAACACATTCAGCCCTCCTATAACATGCAGCTGTGGTTGCTAATTTCTTCTAAAAGAGTGTCATTGTGCCAACCGTCTATCTTTTATGCAGTACCTTAGAGAATTTGTCTAGGAGTAGGAGTTCAGTTCAATCAAAAACCTAACAGGGATCCAGCCCACGTATCTCTCAAGACACCCTATTATCAATATATAGACTTCACTGAAGTTCTCTAAGCTATGTTACTGTGCAAGGACAAACCTGATATTACAGAGTGTACAGAGACAGAGGTAAAGTGTGGCTTTTTCACTGTCTTCTCTGAGAAGGAAGTTCTGGTCCTTGTTTCTAAAGCTCCATCTATATTTAAATTATTCAGTCTCTAAGTAAAATGCAACTCTGTGAGGAGAAACTACAATTGCTCCCTCACAGCTTAGTGCCTTTACTGCTAGACTAAGAAATCATACTCTTTTCTGTCTTTTCTTTCTCCATAAATCTTGAATGACTTTCAGGACTATATTATGGGATCAGATCGACAGGGAACATGTGCCCTTCTGCATTCCACGAGGCTAATGTGTAGCTGAAGCTCTTCTGACATTTGGTAAGAAGTAAAGTATGATCTTGAACAAGGAAAGAAAGTAGGTGTCTCACTTCTTGAGGAAGTTCTCTGAAGCATGGGGAATTTAATTCTATATTCCCTACTCTGTCCATGAATCTCATCAAAACCAGTGCGTCTGGAGACATGAGACATGAAGCTGAGGAACTGGAGGGGACTTGCAATTAGAAGGGTAGGCTGAAGTTGTATTAGAGTAGAAAGGTGAGGACAGGGAAAGGCACAAGTTTAGGAACCTAGTTTGAGTTATTCTCCAGAGCGACTTTAAGATTCTGACTGTTATTCTGTATATGCTGTCTAAGAAAGAGGATGTATAATTGTCAATAACTGAAATATATTTACCATATCTTGTGAAGCTAACATACACAGAGAATGTAAATACTATCACATATTATTATTATATCACATATTACTATTATATCACATAATACTATTCTTAATATTTATAAAGGTTCAGAAGAGCTATGAAGTCTTAACTCCGGGCTTTGCAGCCTTTTGTATATGTTTTCATCCTGTGGATGTTCCAAAATTGTTTCCTAAATTCTAGTATATTAAAAATCAGGTATGGAGATGAATGGGGTTTCTTATACACTGTTTTCATTATCATTTGTAGAAGTACTGTTTTTTTGTTTCTGCTTTATTCTATACTATTTTTTTTAAAAAAAATACTGTTATTTAATTGCCTAAACACAATTTAAAACCAGTATTTTGACAACAGTTTCACTATTCCCATTTTCAACACGCATGACATCTATTTGGAAGTAGGCACATCACGCAAGTTCTGGAAAATTAAGAAAAAAGGAAAAAGTATGTAGTAGTTTAGAGTTACAGATTGAGAAGAGTTGCCAAAGAGGAATCTGAATATTGTTACAAAGTTGCTTCTGATGTTTCTGAAGCTGGAACACATTAGAGAAATTAGGGGCCAGTCACTGCAAACAAGTGCCTAGGCTTTTGTTAGAAAAAGAGGAGTAATGCAACTTTGAAACAGGTAGCTATATAATTTGAACAAAAATTGTCTGGTTTTAACATTTAAATGGGATTATAAAATCATGGAATTATTAAAATAGGAAAAGACCTCTAAGATTGTCTAGTCCAATCATCTACCTAACATTACCATGACCAATAAACGATATCCTGAAGTGCCACATCTACATGTTTTTGAACACCTCCAGAGGTGACAACTCCACCACTTCCCTGGGCAGCCTATTCCAATACTTCACCACTATTTCAGTAAAGAAAACCTCCCCTGACGCAACTTGAGCCTATTTCCTCTTTTCCTATTGCTAGTTACTTGCGAGAAGAGACTAACGCCCACTTCACTACCACATCCTTTCAGTTAGTTGTAGAGAGGTCTCCTCTCAGCCTCCTCTTCTCCAGAATAAACAATACCAGCTACCTCAGCTGCTCCTCATAAGACGTTCTCTAGACCCCCCACCAGCTTCGTTTCTCCTCTCTGGATGTGCTCCAGCACGTCAATGTCTTTCTTATAGTGTGGCATCCAAAACTGACCACAATATGCAAGCTGTGGCCTCACTAGCGCTGAGGAGAGTGACATGATCACTCCCCTACTCCTGCTGGCCACACTAGTCCTGATATGGTCCAGGATTTCACTGGCCTCCTTGGCCACCTGGGCCCACTGCTGGCTCATGTTCAGTCAGCTGTCAACCATCACCCCCAGATTCTTTTCCACTAGGCAGCTTTCCAGACACTTTTCCCAAAGCCTGTAGCACTGCCTGGGATTGTTGTGACCGAAGTGCAGGACCTTGCACTTGGTCTTGTTGAACCTCATTGATCCAGCCTGTCCATATCCTTCTGCAGAGCCTCTCTACCCTCCAGCAGATCAACACTCTCACCCGATTTGGTGCCATCTATGAATTTACTGAGGATGCACTTAATCCTCTCATCCAGATTATTGATAATGTGTGGCTTGATCTAGTTGAGAGGCATCCCTGCCCGTGACAAGGAGGTTGGATTAAATGATCTCTAAGGTCCCTTCCACCCTAGGCCATTCTATGACTCAATGATTAAACAAGACTGGCCCCAAAACTGAGCCCTGGGGAACACTGCTTGTGACCAGCCACCAACTGAATTTAACTCTGTTTACCACAAATCTCTGGGCTTAGCCATCCAACCAGTTTCTAACCCAGCAAAGAGTACGTCTGTCTAAGCCATGAGTCGCCAGCTTCTCTGTCAGAATGATGTGGAAGACAGTGTCAAAGATTTTATTAAATTCCAGGCAGATAACATTTCCCTCATCCACTAAGTGGATCACCTGGTCATAGGAGATCAGGTTGATCAAGCAGGACCTCCCTTTCATGAATTTGTGCTGGCTGGGCATGATCCCCTGACTGTCCTGCACATGCCATGTGAGCACACGCAAGATGAACCACTCCATAATCTTTCCTGGTACCATGGTCAGGCCCACAGATCTGTATTTCCCAGGATCCTCTTTCCAGCTCTTCTTTTGGAATTGCCTTTAAGATTTTGTTACTGAAGTATGTCCAGCCTTCTTGGACTTCTTTGATCTTCTGGACTGCCTCTCAAGGGAATCTGTCAACCAGGCTCCTAATCAGAGCAATGTCTTCCCTCTGGAAGCCCAAAGCAGCAGTTCTGACCTCCCTCCTTACTTATGAGAGTGGAAAACACTATCATTTTTGACTGCTATACCTAAGACAGCCTGCAATCATCACATCACTCATATCTGTTCTTCAGACTTTTTCAAATATTATAGAATCATAGAACCATAGAAGAGTTTCTGCTGGAAGAGACCATCAAGATCATGGAGTCCAACCTTTGTCCTAGCCCTATCATTATAATACTGAATCTTTTGAATGTTAGTGTGCTGAAATACCACTTCTCAAAGACGACAGTTCTTCACTTTCTGTTCTTCACATAAATCACAAGTACTCAATTTCAGAAAAGAGTTCCTTTTCACTGATACACATGTGTATTATTTTTCCAGATTTTCAGGTCAAACATGCAAAGAAACCCAAAATAACTACATTTAAAAGACATCCCTGATCCTGCAGTGGTAATTTTTTCTCTCCAGTGGGAAAAGAGTTACTATCCTAAAGTCAGGATGGGCTGAATCTGTAATTCATTTCAAAACCAGTTGCCTCTGGATCAAGACTTGTAAATACTACTTGACTTCTTCAGCAGCACAATTTACACATAAGAATATCTATAAATATAAAGGTGTTTATCTGCTATAGTATTTTAATAAATATGAAAATAATATACGATGTCAGCCATTTTGCAGTAAAGAGAAAAGAGGATAAACTACATGATGGTGTGCTTAAACTTACTTGGAAACAAAAATCTTTGATGCAGAAGTAGAGAACACTTTTCAAAAGTGTATACACTTTTCTGTGTCAGTCTAGCCAAACTCGAGTTTTGTTTTACTCTGGCAGTTCTAATGAATAGCACACCTACATATATCAAGGGAAATCGTCCACTTAAGCTATTTCAATTGACATTCTATCAAAAAATAACAAAATTTACAACATACTAAAAGCCTGTCAAGCAATTTATTTCCAATCATGTTTTAATAACTCAAAATCTAGATGAAACCACTTAAAATATACAAGCTCCATTTTTACATATTCCAAAAAAACGAGTACTGTAGAACCTCTAGCATGATTCTAGAGTTAAACCTGAAGCAGTATGAGGGTAATATGAGGAAGCAAGTGTACTGTGCTTTAAGGTAGAAGCATTTTTTTTGTTGTATACACTTAAATACCATTTTAGTTTATTGCTTAAATAAGCTTTAAAAATGTCCTGTTGTTTTTTGCTTTGATACTTAACATTTTATAAAGCTATTTTTGCAAATTGTTCTTTTTCTCACTACCATATTGTAATTTACAGTTCACCCTCCAGCTCAAGCTGCTGCTTTGTTTACATCTCAACAAATTTTCTTTAATTTTCCTCATCTCCTTCCCTGCTGATAAAGTGATATGTCTTTTTCCCCACTGACTTGAAAACAACTCAACAGAAAGCATTACATCCCTTGCAGAAATTAATAATGAGAGTCAAAAGATTTCATAGTTTGATGTTTGGCATCATAGCAAATAAAAGAACTTCCAGCAGAGTCCCATCTAACCTTGTTTCTTCCTGAGAAAAAGATCTGCCTCAAATACTGATATTGTTAGAAATCTTGTAATTACTGCTTTCCTAATAGTGATATGGCAGAGCAGGAGTCTCATTACAGCTATTTTATGAAAAGCAAATTTTCTTTTACTTCAGCTCACAGAGAAAAACATTATTCACTTAGTAAAATTTATTAGGCAGAAGTATTATAAAAAATATCTTTCTGGATAACCATGCTTGTAAAATGGAAAAAAAATAGTTCTGTCAACTGAAATGCTAACCTAACTCTGCTGTAGGTAACAGAAGTAACCCAGATAAGATCAAAGTGAAGCGAATCAGTCTATGAATATATTTTAAAAGCCAAACACCAACACTGCAAATCTTTTGCAATGCTCAGTGGATTTAACTTTGGTTTGAAGATGCTTCTTATGCTTATACAGGGAAGCCCAGTTTACATCACATGAAATCCTCTATTCCTTTTTACTGGAATACCACAAATGTCTAGAGGGGTAGCAATGCAGACTCTGATGGGTGATATATATTCACATTTTCTCATGGTATGCTCTTTTGAGAGTATGTGGCTGGGCAGATGAGGCTGCTGGTTGCCCTATCCTAAGTGTTGCTCTCTGGAGGTGAAGACGCCTTCTAGCACCATGAGCTTCCCCTGAGGGAACCTGAAAGATTTGAGAGGGCAGAGATGGAAGAGGCAGAGAAAGGAAAAGAAGCATGTCCAGCAGGTCGAGGGAGGTGATTCTCCCCCTCTACTCTGCTCTCATGAGACCTCACTTGGAGTGTTGTGTACAGCTCTAGGGCCCTCAGCATAAGGACTTCTTGGAGCGAATCCAGAGGAGGGCCATGAGGATGATCAAGGGGCTGGAACACATCCCATATGAGGACAGGCTGAGAGAGTTGGATCTGTTTAGCCTGGAAAACAAAAGGCTCCAAGGAGATATAAAAACAGTCTTCCAGTACCTAAAGAGGGCTTATGGTAAAGAAAGGGAGGGAGTCTTTATCAGGGAGTGTAGTGACAAGACAAGAGGTAACACTTTCATACTCAAAGAGGGTAGATTTACATTAGATATTGGGAAGAAATTCTTCACTGTGAGAGTAGTGAGACACGGGAACAGGTTGCCCAGAGAAGTGGTGGATGCCTCCTCCTTGGAAGTGTCCAAGGCCAGGTTGGATGGGCCTTGATTAGGCTTCTGGGGAACTCCTTCCCTCTAAGAATTTACAACAGACTGCCTGGAGTTAGCGTTTTTCTTGTAATTTGTCTGCTAATACATCTTCTTATTTCTCTTGGTCTTAAAAAAAGCTCCTCTTGTATATATTTAAAGAAAAACATTTTTGTCCTTAAAGTCATGACAGTTTTCCTGTGCTCAATATATAAAGTTGTCTACAGACATTGACCTCAAACCTCAGAGCGGGTTCAGAGTTCTGTCACAAATATGTACTAGGATTAAATTAATTTTTATTTTTACCAGTGTTAAGAGGAGTGTTTCACGTATCACTGCTGTTCTTTGGTTCAGTTTTACTGGTTGTAGAGATAAAATTTGCTGTATTCTGTAACGTGGGCCACAAAACAGATGAGTAGCCCAATCATATAAGTCATCAGAAAAATTCAGGATAGTCTGGCTAATGATTGACTAGATTTAAGGATCTTTCTCGCTACTGTGTAACTCCAACACTAGTGAAAAGACTACACAAAAAAATCCATCTACATGTGAACTGTGAGAACTCATGCTGTTTCCTGGAAGGAACTGGAACAAGGTCTATAATGTTTTATTTCCTTATCTGTAAGCCAATCTAAAAATGAAATATGTTATGAAATTCCATGTGCATATTATGCAGTTGAATCCTAATATCAAATGTATAACAAGTCACTGCAAGCTCAAACATACAGTTTTAACAGTTCATATTTGGATCTATGCTTTAGTTCTAATGACTTCACCAGAAACAAGATCATCCAAAGATAAAAATAGCCAGACTTGGAATAAACAAAAAATCTAGCAAGACTCAGAATAAGATTAGACAGTTACATGGATATTAAGTGTATCTATACTTACAGTAGGTAGGATTAAATATTTATAAAGCACTTAAAGTCTCATTCTTTGGGACATGAGCCAGCTATTTACTGCCAATGCTTGAAGAAGGTATTTAGCCGTGTGACTAGATATCCTAGGTCTAAGTATCATGGATATAGACGATAAAAAGTTCTTTATGGGGGAAGGATTTTTTGTCCTCTCCTGCACCCATTGTCCTGACAAACTGTAATCCTGACGGGGTAGATGCAGATATTTTTTAGTGTTTGTTTTTACACTACCGCCTTTTACGTTTCAATGTTTCTCAATAACATTGTATGTCATTTGGCTCTATATGTATTATAAGCTCTTATAATGAGAGGAATTGTTTCAGTCCTCCCTTGATCCTTCTCTAGTTTACCTGAGTTTTAGAAACTCATTACATAAGATCCTCACTAATTCGATAGAGCTAAACAGAAAAAAATCTACAGCTTCAGCCTCTCGTGTAACTAGTTCATAAAATTACAGAATCACAGAATATTTTGAGATCGAAGAGACTCATTTAGTCTATCTTCCCTGCAGTAAGCAGAGACATCTTTAAGTAGATCAGGTGGCTCAGAGCCCCATCAAACCTGACCTTGAATGTCCCCAGGGATGAGGCCTCCACCACCTCTGTTGGCAATCTGTTTCAGTATTTCACCAACCTCATTGCAAAAAATTTCTTCTTTCCATCTAGTCTGAATCTACTCTGTTTTAGTTTAAAACCATCTGAAATATTTCCATTTTGCTAGTGAGGAAATTTGTTCCTCATATCAATGTATAGACAAATGCATGCTCACACAGCCTTAAAGGAAATTTCTAAACTCTGTTCAGAAATGAGTACTGAGTTTGTCTTATTTCTGATGCTCTTGCAGAACTTATTCCTAGGTGCTTTTCATGCATCTTGCTAGTTTTAAGCAATTTTTCTCCCTGCTCTTTCTAATTTTATCTATAGAAAAATTCTATTCTTTTGCAGAATTATTCTTAGACATATGCCAGTTTCCAGTATTCCTGCAATTCCTTTCTGCTGCAGAAGTCTCTCTCAGTGTTGCTGTATTTCTCTGACACCGAGCTAGTTTAGTGTTGTGCTTTGAACAATCATATTAATTGATACTAGATATACTGCAATGTGTTCCTTATATTACTTTCTATACCTGAGTTTACTAAAGTCTGCTTTTCGGACGCCCAGTTTTCTCACAATACTTCTCTCACACTTTCTCCTTCTTCGAAGAGCGTTCTCTGGTATTCTTTGCTCCAGACTGAACAACCCCAATTCTCTCAGTCTATCTTCATGCGAGAGGTGCTACAGCCCTCTGATCATCCTCATGGTCATTCTCTGAACACACTCCAGCACGTCCATATCCTTCTTGTAGTAGAGGTTCCAGAATTGGAAGCAGTACTCCAGGTGGGGTCTCACGAGAGTTGAAGTAGAGGGGGAGAATCATCTCCCTCGGCCTGCTGGCTGTGCTTCTCTTCATGCAGCCCAGGATATGATTGGCTTTCTGGGCTGCAAGTGCGCACTGATGGCTCATGTTGAGATTCTTGTCCACCAGAACACTCAAGTCTTCTTCCTCAGCGCTGCTCTCAAGCCAGTCACTTGCCAGCCTATATTGGTTCTTGAGATTGCCCCAACCCAGATGGAGGACCTTGCAATTGGTCTTGTTGAACTTCATGAGGTTGGCATAGGCCCACCTCTCCAGCCTGTCGAGGTCCCTCTGGATGGCATCGCTACCCTCCCGAGTGTCAGCCTCCCCACACACCTTGGTGTTGTCAGTAAACTTGCTGAGGATGCACTCGAAGCCACTGTCCATGTCGCTGACGAAGATGTTAAACAAGACTGGTCCCAGTTGTGATCCTGGAGGGACTCTACTTGTCACCAGGCCCTTTTTGCCAGCCCCTTTTTTGGTACGGCTGTCAAGCCAGTTCTTTATTCACTGAATTGTCCATCCATTGAATCCATATTTTATCAGCTTGGAGACCAGGATGTTGTGTAGGACAGTGTCAAAGGCTTTGATCAGGTCCAAGTAAATTATGTCAGTTGCTCTTCCCTTGTATACTGATGTTGTGACCCTCTTTTAGGCCACCAGGTTTGTCAGGCATGATTTGCCCTTGGTGAAGCCATGTTGACTGCATCCAGTCACCTCTTCATTATTCTTACGTCTCAGCAGTGCCTCCAGGGGGATCTGCTCCATAATCTTATCAGGCACGGAGGTGAGACTGACTGGCCTATAGTTCCCCAGTTCATCCTTCTTTCCCTTTTTGAAAATGGGGATTATGTTTCCCCTTTTCCAGTCAGTGGGGACTTCACCTGACTGCCATGACTTTTGGAATATAATAGAGAGAGGTTTAGCAACCTCATCCACAAGTTCCCTCAGTACCCATGAGTGTATCTCATCGGGTCCCTTGGACTCGTACACTTTCAAGTTCATCAGCTGGTCACGAACCTGATCTTCGATTATAGTGGGCAGTTCTTTCATCCAACCCCTGCCATTATCTTCTGTGACTACGGGAGTGTGGCCGGAGACTTTGCCAGTGAAGACAGAGGAACAGAAGTCGTTGAGAACCTTGGCCTTCTCCAAATCACTTGTCATCAGTTCACCCATTTCCTTTCTGAGGGGGTCCAGACCTTCCCTAGTCTTTTTATTGCCATTAACATACCTGTAGAAACTTTTGCTGTTTCCCTTGATCTCCCCGGCTAGACTTAATTCTAAGTGAGGTTTAGGTTTTCTAACCAGGTCTCTTGCTGCTAATACAGCTTCCTTACATTCCCCCCACTCTAGGTGTCCTATCTTCCACTCCTTGTAAAGTTTCTTTTTGTGTGACAGTGTGTCCAGGAGCTCTTTGCTCATCCAGGCAGATCTCCTCCCATTCTTTCCTGCCTTCCTCTTTGTTGATATACTTTGCTCCTGGACACGGAGAAGATGATCCTTGAATACTGACTAGCTGTCCTGGGCCACCCTTCCCTCTAGGGCTTTGTCCCACGGCACTTTGGCCAGCAGATCCCTGAAGCAATCAAAGTCTGCATGCCTAAAGTCCAGGGTCATAAGCTTGGAATTCTATCACTTCGTGGTCACTGCAGCCAAGGCTTTCCCTGAACCTCACGTTGGTCACCATCCCTTCCCTGTTAGTGAGAATAAGGTCCAGCATAGCATCATGAGTTAAGTTTACAAGAACAAGTTTAATCTCACAGTTTTAATAAAATATAACGTGATGGTGTATCTTGGATGGTATAATTTTTCTTCACTTATCACTTAATTTGATACCTGAATGATACATTCAAAATACAGGAAAATACCATGTTAGTTGGAAGGGAGCAGGATGTATTTCCAGCAAAAAACACCAAGTCTTGTTATTAGGATGTGCATCTTTGGTCTCCCTAAAGAACCACAATATCATGAGTACTGCTGTAAAGTCAAATAAAGAAATAAAACTTGTCAGTAATCAGGAGAAGAGTGAAGCTATCTTGCACAATTCTGATACAGTATAATAATCAGAATGAGAAAGGATGATATGCATCCGACATATCATACCTTGAACTAAAGGCAATTATGCTTCTCTGAAAAGTATAATGCATCCTTTATTACTAATATATTAAATGTCTTGACATTTTCTCGGGAGGAAAATATTTTTTCTGTTTGTTTTCTTCCCAAATTTGCTACAGAGCTTGTCCAAACAGCTCATCAAGTGAGACTGATATTCCCTGAGGGCTGTAAATGATGAGAGGATCTTGCCTTTTGCTCTACAGTTATTCCTTCACAGTTACTGAGATACTCATCCTCATTTCTGTGAAAAAAAGTTCCATTTTTTTAGATCAAAAACATCTGTTTCACTTATTCAGAACATTGATTTGCCTCAAGACATAAAAGGGAAAAAAATCTGGTTCTTCTACACTAGTGTAACTTAGCTCAGAAAGAAACAGAAGTGTAAAGCATACTCTGAAATAAGCTGATATACCTAGACCTGAAAATTCTTTTAAAGTTGGTGGGTTTTTTTGTCAACACATGTGAAGTCGTAAGGACAATCTAGAAAAAAAAACAAATCACAGAAATTAGAAGAGGAAGGTACTAACACGTTTGAAGAATACCAGCAGTATGTAGACAATGATTACACATCTTTCCACTAAGAAAGTGAAGATTATCACCATGGATATTAGAGGCAATCTTATGGTTCTATTTTCTACATATATTTAATATATTTAGTGTTTTCTTTGATGGAAAAGATGTTACAGAAAACATATTTCAGAGACAGTATTATTCAGTTTCCTCTTTGCTTTCTGCTACATTGATGTTCCTGTTTAGGCTGAGATAGAGTTAATTTTCTTCACGATGGCTACAATGGGGTTCTGTTGTAGATTTGTGCTGATAACAGCTTGACAACACAGGGCTATTTTTGTTACTGCAATGCTTACACAGAGTCAAGTCTTTCTCTTCTCCTCACCTCACTCCACCAGCAAGCAGGCTGGAAGTGCACAAGAATTTGTGAGGGGACACAGCTGGGAAAACTGACCCCAGCTGAACAAAGGGATATCCTAGATCATATGACATCATGCTCAGCATATAAAGCTGGGGAAGAAGAAGGAAAGGGGAGATGTTTGGAGTGGTGGTGTTTGTCCTCCCATGTCACTGTTATGCATGATGGAGCCTTACTCTCCTAGAGGTGGTTGAACACCTGTCTGACCATGGGGAATGGTGAATGAATCCCTTGTTTTGCTTTGCTTGTGTCCATGGCTTTTGCTTTGCCTATTAAACTGTCTTTATCTTGACCCACAAGTGTTATTTTTTCCCTATTTCCCTTCCCACTGGGAGAAGGGAGAAGTGAGTGAGTTGCTGGCTGTAGCTAAACCACATGAACTGGTTATCTGATAAAATGGTTTTCCTCAGAGAAAATTAAAAATTTGAGAGATATCTTCTGCTGACAGATCATTCCAGAAGAAAAATCTGAGATCTCTCTACTTATGGTCCAATTATATTTTGTTACATAATTGCACATGGCCTTACAGTTAGTGCTTGCAATTATTGTAAGGACTTTGAGTGCCAGTGCTTGTTTTGTATGTTCTAAATTATCTGTGAGAGTAAATTTGTAACGATCATTCAGAATTTATTGCAGGCACTTACACTGTGGTCTAAGTAATTTCCCTCTTTTGCACAGTTGGATCTTTACAAAGAAATTTTGTACATGGAACATTTTTTATATTTTCATTTATAGGCTTTAACAGAAAATAGAATAGAAAAATCCTAGGATTTCTCTTCTAGATAAAAAAGCACTGTTTTCTACTTCCAACTCTCTGTTTTAAATCAGTGCCTATGCATATTAAGATACTCAAGTTCCTGATCTTCTCAGAAGAAACTGAGCCCTTGAAACAAATCATAAGCTTCAATACAAGTACTGCCACTGATGGCTCTAATCATCAAATTCAAAGACTAGGACTGGAAACTTCACAAGACACAAAAACTAAGCCACAATATTACTA